>NC_079565.1:6012500-6120000 GCF_015846415.1 Triplophysa dalaica | reverse complement strand
GAGTCAATGGTGGCCAAGAACTGTTTGGTTACAAGCATTCTTTCAAATATCTTTCTCTGTGTTTATCTGAACAAAAAATGCATACAGATTTGGAACAACTTTAGGGTCAGTAAATGATGACAGAATTTTCATTCTTGGGTGAAATGTCCCTTTAATTCTTCAGGGGTGTTGCACATCACAATCACCATCACATGTTTTATCAACATGCTTACTGTTTTACCCACCAGGGTCTGTGACCCCCTCATATAAATCTTAGTTAAATCTGAGTTCAATCGGATTTAAGTGCAGCGCTACGGTTGGAAGTCTTGATCTTTCCAAATCACGCGCCGTGACTCACCTGTCATTGTGCAAACAAGCCAGGAAAACACGCACAAACACATCGACAGGTGGAAGCACAGAGCAGGCACGCAGACATACATGCAATTGATCCTGTTAGAGCGTGACTAGTGAAGTGCTGTTATCTGCGGTCTTTATCATTACACGACTCACACACTCAAATTCCGCCATGCTATCACGGAGCGCTTCGGTGTAACCGAAACGCTTTGCACGCGCAAATTATGTTCCTGAAAGGAGATCTTAATGGGAAGGAAAGTAAGGCGTGTTCAAGGGTTTAGGATCAAAGAGGCGATTATCATAATTACAATTGATTTGCATATTTTCGTTTTATATTAGTTAAAACACAACCTTTGGATTATAGGTCGATCAGAAAATAAGATGTGGCGTTATAAATATATCCACCTACATCTGCATTTGAACATGGGGGGTGTCTCATTTTTAGATTAAAAGTCGTACTATTTAAACTTCACCTAATTAATGTAACCTTGGTGTGTGGATCAACCTGGGGTGGCCTGATTTCTTAACCTCCATTTTGGTTGCATTTATTTTAAATTCCTTATAATCCAAACATGACAAAAAATAAATAAATGACGTTTACAGAAATGCAGCATATTTAAAATTCCTTAGAGGAAAATGTTTTTGGTCTTTCATGGCGTATAGAGGTTTCATGTACAGAAGATATCAGCTTTTTTTGATAGCCGCGGAAAACATTTAAAAATGATTTTGAGATTTTCTGAATTTACTACTTATATGAATGTGTTTAGGTAAAATGATGATTTCTGTGTCATTCTGGGAACTAACTTTACTAACAACATTTCTCCTAAATTTCTAAGAAATAAAAATGGACCCTGGAGAAACATGTCAAAATAGCTGCCCTGTATTTTTTAAGACCTCAAATACAGCAAAGAAAACAAGTTCATATTCACTTTTAAGCAATTCAACAGTAATATTTCGAAATATATTTGGGAAAGTTTAAAAAATATTTTATCTGATCACAGTTTTCACATGTCTTGTCATGCTGTCAATCTTTCTTATTGCTGTTGGATGAATTCATGTCACTCCTGAGGTTTGATTTTATTTAAATTGAACATTTAAATGCAAGTGACACAATACATCTAGAAATGGGGATCACATGAACATTTTGAAGGGTCTCTTCATTTTTAATTTTGCTTCAAGACTAAGTGCCTTAGTAAATCTGATTACACAGACATTTGAAATTTTTGTCATTTCAAAAAGACATGAAAATTTACAGGAAGTATCTTAAAAATACGTAAAGCCGCAGAACATTTAAAGGAATAGTTCACCCCCCCAAAAAAATTCTGTCATCATTAATATACACCCTCATGTCATTTAAAATCTGTATATGACTCTTTTGTCTGTTGTAAGCGAAAGAAGATATTTTGTGAAATGTCGTAGTGGTTTTGTGTCAGTCAATGTTGTTTAGTTGGCAACATTCTTCAAAATATCTTCTTTTGTGTTCTGCAGAAGAAAGAAAGTCATACAGATTTGAAATGACATGAGGGTGAGTAAACGATGACAGAATTTTCATTTTCGAGTGAATATCTCTTCAAACGAAAGCCTCCATTTAAACTTTATTTAATCTCATATGAGAAATAGTTAAGATATTAAAAAGCTTGATTTTACTTTTCTATTACATTTCAAATCTGTCTATTCCCTGTCCTTTAATCTCAAATGGAACTGAGATATTTAAGCTTTGCAGAACAAAACTATATTTAACACACTTGACTGGACCGAACAGCTTTATGAGCACCTGTGGACTTATTTCCCACATGCACAGTCGACAAGAAGGCTGTCCGGGGAATAAACATGCAGCAAAGCACCATGCACAAGGCAGAAATACCTGGTGGTGATAACTTCCATCTCTTCGATATGAGGTCTGGACAGGAAAAGCAGTGAAGACAAGGTTGGAGGACATTTAAATGGGAATTAAAGTGAAATTTGGCATTCCAAAGTATTTTAAAGCGTAGCTGACAGTATATGTGGTGACGTCACGAAGCATTTGAAAGACATTGTGCTATTTGTGTATGTCCAGCATCATACAGACTTAAATATATGAATAAATCAGTAATGATTTCATAAATAATTTAATGATTTACAAGTAATAAAATCACATTCTTGTTTTAATTGTGTTTTAATCACCCTTAGTTGTAGGCCTACAACTGGTCAAAATGAGTTGACATCATCAATATGACATCACCAACATCATTCTGGCCACATTTAATGTGTTTACTAATATGATTCTGACATTATTACTTTATCTTTGACAAGACAGTGATGTGCTCATCCAAACAACCACAGTTCAAAGTGCCTACCTTGGTGCGGGGATGGAAACTGCGAAACGCGCTGTTCTTGAAGACGGTTCGGTTTCTCCTACAAATGATGGCAACCGCCATGATCACAACGACCATGACTAGGGACACTGGGATGAGGACAGCTAGTATCCAGAGGTTACTAGGTGAACTCTTCACTACCGCTGTATACACACAAACAGAGTGAAAATCAATGCTGGCACATCATTTCGGCCACAGTTCCAACACACTGTTACAGTAATCCAAGGTCCCTCGGTTTCCAACTGTCTGCAGATAGCTCCTAATGATCTGAATCTGTCTTTCGGCTGTAGCTCTTATCTGGGAGATTAAACCCCCACTGCTGGCCTGATCGTGTTTTATTCATACAAAACTGGGGCTTTGCTTGTCTCAGGCAGACAAACTGAGCTTGACGCCCCAGCGTATTGAGCTCGGAAAACTTGCGGAAACTCTACACGTGAACCCCCCGTGGTTTGGTGTGAGACGGCTATAGCCCTCATTATGAAAAATAAGATGGCATTATCATGCTGTGTCAGCCACGAGCCTCTGTGTTCCTATTAAGTCAGTTTTTCAGTGGGTTATCGGGTAAGATGGAGAGTTTTACTAATAACAGAGTTAATAATACATACTAATAAATCCGTTTCTGTCATCTGCTGTTGCATAAATAAATGGAATTATATTAGTAAAGCAGATTGCTAGAGGGTTGCTATGATATTCTGGATGGTTGTTAGGTGGTGCCAAAAAGGAACGTTCTCTAAAAGTTCTCTTAGTTATCACAAACGTAAGACAACATTAAAAGAGCATTTTACCAACATTATGTAATTTACAATTATGCATTAGAAAGACGCTTTTAGCCAAAGCGACTTACATTGCATTATTACACGGCTCATTTGAATGCTTGATTCTGATTGGCCAGTCGCAACATTCCAAGGGTCGTTATTTTCAAATAACAACCGCACAAAACGAATAACACCCTGTAACCCGGATGCTGCAAATCATTATGAGAGGGGCAGTATCATATATGACATTATATTTGAAATGATTCAACCAATTTGTCTCTTCGTGATGCTTGAACGTCGTTTCTTACTTGAAAACCGAAACTCATGTTTTTTCCTCGCGGAAGGTCTCCATTCCTTAAAAATGAGCTAATAAAATATTTCACATTTTAAGTTTTGTTCTCATGTGGCAAGTAGCCGTGTAATAAGCGGGATAATGTACAAGCAGCCGGCTGTTATTGTGAAATAAGCCCCTTCAGTTTTATACAAGACCCTCCGCTTCGGGTCATGGTTACACTGTCGGGGCTTATTTCTGCGATAACAACCGGCTGCCTGTACATTATCCCTTACTTATTCTATAAACTTTTTGTATCCCTGGGACGAAAACATTGTTCAAACGTATTTTGTAAGCTATTTAGTCTTTTGAACAATAATCAACTTCACAGCCCGTTACCAGGTTTACGACTAGAGAAATTAAGATGACATCATCAGAATGACACAATCATGTCATACAATCACGGTATATTACAAGAAAGGAAATGTATACATACGTTCTGCCTGAACCTGGACGAAGTAGCCCAACGTGAGAGCCATCGTCTGAGAGTCCACCATGTTTAGGGTTTTAGCAGCAGAGGTGCCTGTTATAGGAGAACCATCTATTTGTACGTAGTAGGTCATTTCAGCGGGATTCTTCGGACCAGGAAGTCGCCGGATGCTGACCATCTGTATGAGACACAGACACTTTGTGTCCTTTTTTCCAAAATATTTCATTTATAATGTTAGCGCACTTGCCTTGTGCAGAAATTGTGTTATTTGACTTTACATTTGCAATATCACATAACAGAGAAACGTGTTGGCGATGGCACACCTGGACAGTGTAATCGCTCATGGTTGCGGCTCTCCTGAAGCGAAGGCCGTGTCGACTTGCCACCAGAAAGAGTTCAGGCCAGCCGTTGCTCCATTAGGCTAGCGAAGCTCTGATAACTCCCCTCAAGAGAAGAGCTGTCAACGTCCTGAATTACTGGAGACACAGAGGGAGCAAGGTGACATATAGAACGCACCTCTCTGTCCCTTAAAATCTAAAAAACGCCAATTACTGCAGAATTGACCTTAGTGGAGAGGGTTTTGACAGGGAAAAAAGTGGAGAAGGGATAGAGACAGCAGGCCTAGCTAAGGTAACGGAAAGAACATTATGTGCAAGAGCCTCTCCTCAAAGCTAGAAATAGCTTTTTCACACTCGATATTCCGATCCAGTGTGATCTCTCCAAATCTGTTGATGGGGGCAGCTAAATGATACATCAATACTCATCCACAAGGAGAAAAAGGCTCTCTGTGTTTAAAAGAAGAGAAAAAATACACCGGCAGGACTTAATCACATAACACATGCTGACAAATAGCTGAAGCGTTGAGGTAATTACCTGTGATTACCCAGTAATCTCTGGTTGCTAGTGAAGTGTTAAGGTTGTGGTACTCTAGAGCTGTGAAAAAAGAGGTGAAGATAGTAAGAACGAGAAGACGGAAATTGTCAATTATTTTAAGGTTACTTTTTGATTAAAAAGTCAAACGACAAGGCTGTTCAATAAATAAATGCTGTGACATTTTATTTGAGTAGATTTATTAATATTGTTATATTAATATTAATGGTTCAGATTAAAATTGAAGTCAAATTTAAAGGGAAAATATTTATTTTGGGTACTGTGACACTGCGATTCCTTAAAAATGAAAGGTTTATCATCAGTTGCTGTTCAATAGTTCCATAGCTGGTTTAGTTTCACTTTATCATGAGACACAAGCAGAGTTTGTCGATCGGATCTAGTAAATGTCCAAGCTGTTCTTTTAATGAAAGTGAATGGGGACTGGAGCCGTCCCTGGTCACCGTTCACTTTCATTGCATGATAAATAGTAGTTTGTATATTGAGCTTGATCACAGAGAAAATAATACAGCTCGGAAACAAGATGAGGGTGCAAATTAGGGCTATTGAAACGATTGAAATATCACAAATGTGCATATTGCAATATGCATATAACAATGGTTTGCAATAATTTAATATCATGCATGTTGTAATGTACAGTTCATGTTCACGAAAGGTTTTCATTTTTTTAATAAAATAAATACAAGAGTATTAAACAAATATGCACCAATATTCAGTGTACAGTAGTCTCCCAGCATATGAGGTCATAAAAAACATGATGCATAATAATTATAAAAGCATTAGCAGAATCCTGCTTAAGTTTCATTTTTCATGTATATGTTTGTTTAGTTTACCGTGTTACCACAGAAAATTAACTACCAGTGTTAGGTGTAACAAGTTAATAAGTAAAAAGGTACTGTATTTAAATTACTTTTCCCTTAAAAAGGTAAAGTAAGGGATTACTCAGATTTTTCCCTGTAATTTAATTACAATTATTTCGGATGAAATTAAATACTGTGTAAAGTATACAATCATGCAATTGACATCAAAATTCTAAGTCTAAGTTTAAAATGTATATTTCTAACATTTGTTATACTTAAGTCAGTTAATAATACTACTTTATGTATTTTTTTATAATTTACTTGAATGAATTTGTTCATCCCTGAATCGCTTTTGATGAAGAATATAGAAAGTATTTAGTAAGAAGCAATTAAATACTTTTGGAGGGAGTTATTTCTACAGTAATCTAATTACACCATTGAATATGTAATATCAATATGAATGAATAATTCAGAGTAACTTAACCAACATTGTTAACTACCCATAAGTATTTGTGATTGGACTCCTCATTCAATTTAAATGATAAAATTATGATCGTATGCTTCTCCGCAATATGTCTCTTAAACTGAAGATCAATGGAAGATTAATCAAACTGCTCTACTTCAAGAAAAATAAAATGTATTGGATTCAAACAGAAATAAACATAAACGACTTTATTAACATGTCAACACAAGCATTGGGGGGATTGCACTGTAAATACAACATCAAACAGTAAACATCAGAAGGAACTTACGCTCAGCGATGATCAGTGGGGGGAAAAAGAGAAAGTAGCCCACCAGCTCGGCAGTCAGCTGGTTAAGCAGGCCGCTAGCAGCGGTACCGTTCAGAGGAGCGCTTCCATTCCACACTATATACACCAGAGTAACTGCCAATGAATTCCCAGTCTGATATGTGTTCAAAATCTGTCCAAAAACACAAACAAACTATTAATTCAAGTCCAAAAAACGAATCCTCATAGGGGACGGCGTTATCAGTCCTCTGAAGGTAAGTCGCTTATCAAAATTAATATTCAAGTTCAAATGACTACCTCCACTGAAAGTGTCCCGTAAGAGTCCTCCACTTTCTCCTGTGCCTCAGCGAACACATTTTCCAACCGCTGCTCCATCATTTGGATGAAACCGCAAGACTTGATGTTATCAGATGGCCCGACAAACCTAAGAACTTTATAGAAATAATACAAGGAGTTAAACAAAAATAGATGTAACATGATTGGTCCAGTTGTTGGATTTAAATGTGATGTTACAGTAGTCCTTGTTGGATTGTTAGTCCATAAAACAATAAATTCAACAACTAGACATTCAACATTTATATTTTCTTCACAACACACACTCGATGCAAACAATGAATAAATCAATATCACCTGTTTTGAGTTGCAGGTGGACGCCAAGGCTGGGCATCCAGGGGGCTATTGGTTTGGGGATGGCCAAAACCACAGGTACATACTCTCTGATGTTATCCAATAGCTTGTCAAAGCCGTAAAATGACAAGGTGTCCATAACAACAGAAGTTATGATCACGGTGTTCCCTCTCAAGACATAGTAGCCCACAGTCACATTAGAAGGGGTGCAGATATCTTTCTCTAACTAGAAAGATCAAGGAAAATTCAAATCAGTCATAATTATATTTATACAGTAAATAGATGCTATTGCATGACTGCCTTTATTCGAAAATATATTAACTCTAAAATCCAGCCTAAAGTAGCATAATTCAATTCATGATATTAGGAGCATATAAATGCGATGAAAAATGATGAAAATGTCTTTATTGCTGTAAATGATTTTGTATCATAGATTTTAAGATAGAGTATCTAAAATTGTATTTATAATACTGAAATTAATTTATTTTTAATTACATTTTTATCAAGTAAATTGTATACTTTTAAATCTTCGAGATAGCCTATGTCAGGTAAAGGTGCTGTGTGTAGTATTTGTGGAGGATCTATTGACAGAAATGTAATATAATATACATAACTATGTCTTCATAGGTGTATAAAGACCTTACGTAAGCGTTATGTTTTTTTACACTTGAATTAACTATTTATATCTACATACATACACCACAGGTTCCCTTACATCGAATTCGGCATTTTGTTTCTACAGCAGCCCTAAACGGACAAACTGCTCTACAGAGCGCGTTTCGTTGAGAAGTTTTATCTCCTTCGGCAAAGAAGTGAAAGCGTAACATCTTTGTCCTGTGTCAGACACAGTGCTCTGAAAGGAAGGGGTGTAGTGAGCCATTGGTTGCAATTCGCAACCTCACCACTAGATGCCGCAAAATGTCCAACACTCGACCTTAAACTTGAAAGATATCTTTAGATAAGATTGCATTTTAAGAAAATAAGTTCACAAACATGGTAAGACTCTCACGTGGCCCTTTGGAATCCTAGCTTCTTATTCTTACTAAACTGTCTCTTTTACTTAAATATCTTCTATATATTCTTCTTTTATAATATTAAAAGGAGGTAAAATCAATACTTCAAGGTTCAAAGTTATTTATTAAGTAGCTGTGTAAGCAAAGTGCTTGTGTTGACTACAGTCAAATTCACACAGGTGAAAAACAAAGTCTATATTTTATGAGTTTCTCTTGTTATTATACGCCTCGATGAATTACACGCTTTCATTACCAATTCCTCTGTTGAATTATTATTAAAGTACCAGATCCCCACAAATGCTCTTACCAGCTTTGTTTGCTGTTAAGCGCTTGAAGCGCACTTTAATACAAATACCACATGAATAAATTTGATCATATTGAGCCAAGCCGATCGACCATCCCCCCCTTCATCCACATGAACCCACACACCCTGTGTTTGTGTGCAGATGGTGATTGTGTTGTCACCTACAGTGTCTGTAATGATACAGAATCCTTGATGTGATGGACAGATGAGAAGGAGGAGGAGAACGGCAGAGAAAGACTGGCAGACCAATACACAGAACGGACAGATCTCATGTCGATTCACTCGCCACTGGTTATAACAGACACTCTTGTCTCTTTACTTTTCATACATTTAAAGAGAATCGCCCTCATGTCAGTTAAAAACGACATGACTTTCTTTTTCCGTAGAAGGTAAATTTAGCAGAATTTTCTAATCTGCCAGTTTTACTAAACAATCAGAATAAATGGGGACTGGAGGTTTCAAGATTTAAAAATAACGCAAAATTCACAAATATGACTCATCTGTCTTTTCAAGTTATGTAACAGCTTCGGGTAAAACAAAGACACACATTTAAGTCATTAAACTATACATCACATTTATGATGATTTTAGTTTCATTTTTTAAACCTGAAAGCTCCGGTTCCCATCCGGTAAACTGAACAACCTGTACATTATTCAGAATAAAATGATAACAAATGTCATGTTTGAATGAACTAACACTCTAAACAGTACATTTATTTCAATTTGTCTTTATGGATGTCTAGGCTCTCCTCATTACCCCGTCTCTGCTGTTACCATGATATTGATTCTTTATTTGCAGTATATGAGGCAACAAGCAGCAGTGCTGTGCTATTTATGGACAAGCCGCCCTGACGGACAGGCAAGCGAATGCTCCGACGGCTTTAAAACAAGTGCTTCATAAGACTCGGTCTTGAAAAACAAAGATAAATATTCCATACAGTCTCATGCAATCTAAACGTACCGCAGCACCTACACAAGCTTTAAGTTGTTCTATCAAAAACAACAGTTCCCATAATACAATTGGACAATTCCCAGCAGACTGTTTTCCAAGGACTGTGATTATGTCTTTGCTATCGAAGGCATTATTGTAGTTAAGGGTAAGAGCTGAAAAAAGGAGAAATGTGTTTTTTTTTGTGAGTCAAGACATACTGTATTTTACTGCGTTTCCAATGGCAACAAACTGTTCGGCTTCGTTCTTTTTTATTTCTCCTTTCGTCTCGCACACAAGGGTTGGAAATGCATATCACCATACGACTCAGAAACGCTTCAATAGTATGTATGCTTCATATATGCTTTGCACGCTGCTTTCCCACAATGCAATTTGACCTTTCTATTTCAGTGTGATGGATGATTTAGAAACAATATCTGACATCCGATCATCATGTAGCGAGACGCGCCATGAAAGAAACACGCTATACAAACCTGAACACGGATGTTGCTGTCGTTGAACGCTCTCTGTAGCGCCTGCGTTAAGCCTTTAGACAGGTTCTGTCTCATTCCGTTTTCTAGCCTGTTTCGTCTCATCTGGATGGACAATACTGTTGGCAGAATGACAAAACACACACATGACGGTCATGGTTTTTCAAGCTGTAGAAAACAGCACAGAACCCATGAGAGGAGATCATGTCTGTTTGTGAGGAACATATGCTGCTTTCAGTGCAGTGCATGTGATGTTATTGTAATATTTCAGAGAGAAAGATGGAAAATGATGGAAAAAGATGGAAAAAACTACAACTTCAAGTAATATATATATTTTTATGTTAGGCTCTGTACACGTCGGCTAAACATAATCTTAATATCAAATTTTAAAATGTCTTAATGTTATTCCATAGCTGTTCATTACTTTTATTGTAAAATAAGGAAATATTTGAACATCTGATTATTTGACATACGTGTGCTAGTATTATGCTTTTTAAAATAAAACAATAAGAAAGTATAATTTCAGCCTACTTTTTATGTACCTCCCCGAAATATACTTAAAATTACACTCAAGTATATTTGACTCATTCTGACAAAAAGTCTTACTATATTTGGCCAATACTTGCACTCAATTGCTGCGTCTGAAATCACCTACTTCCATTAAAAAAAAAATTTAGTCACGAATAGCATGTCTGAAACCTCATTATGCAAAAAACAGTAGGCGAGAAATACCCGGATGGTCAAGTTCTGCCGCCGAGATTCGCATCAGATGGACGCTTCTCTATCCCATGATGCCACAGGAGCTGAGCAACATCACATTTCAAAAGTAAATCAAATAAATATAGCGGAAAACTTTGAGGCGGATGTCCGTTTTTAATGTAAGACCCAATAAATGAATTTCTCGTGACTAAATTATGTTTTTATCAACCATTACGTGTAGGTTGTCGTCATAGTCCAAAGAGCATACGGGTCACATGAACATAAAACATGGCGGACGTACGATGTTCAAAATATATTTCTACTACTCCCACTCTTACTATATAGAACGTACTGTTTTAACAGCCGATAGGGAGGTACTTATTCAAATTCCGTGCGTACTGTCACAGTTTGCGATTTCGGACTCAGAAAATCTTTTAATTATGATTATATGAATAATTCTTAGTATACTTGTTTTGTAGTCGTTTTCATTCAGAGTATACTTTACAGTGTGCTACAAGTATTGAACTAGTAAACTATCAGTATAACTAAAGGTTTACTTGTAGTATATTTGCAGTACAGACAAATAAAGTTGTAAACTAGTTGTATTCTCAATGTATAATACTGTTAGACTTAAAGTATACTTACAAATATTATTATTATTATTATTAACTTAAAAGCGGGCCTATTTTGTCCCAAGTAGTATTGAAATAGTACACTATATTGTACATGTACACTACTCATACACTGAGTAGTGTATAAGTAGTATACTAAGCAATATCAGTATACTAGTAAATCATACTTAATACAAAGAGTACTTATAAATATACTGAGTATACCTAATAATATGACCTTGAAGTACACTTATTTGTGGTGAGGGAAGTCCGAAAGTATTACAAATGTTGTTCTGTGTTTACATTCAATTCAAAAAAAGGTTCACTTGTCTTCAAACTGAGAATTTGTACACTAGGTAAACAGAAGCCCCACCTGTTTTAAGCCATAATCTTTCAGTCACCACACAAGACAAAACAGAGCTGTCGGTTGAGGGAGTGCTCGGTTCCACCGTTGTGCTTCCGGAGGTAGATAATGTGATGGTTTGAGGAGGGCTTGTTGTTGTCGTGGGTGCTAAGGTGGTCGTGGTGGTTGGTGCTACTTTTGTGGTGGTGGTGGTGGGCAGAGTCGTGGTCGTGGTGGTCGTTGTCGTTGTAGGCGGTTCCGTCTCGGCCGTCGTCGTTTTGGTGGTTGTGGTGGTCGGCGCGGCAGTCACGACCTCTTTCACCGTGGAAACTACTGTGGGAGGAGTCAAAGTCAGTGATGTCACCCCTGAGGGCGTGACAGTTGTGATGGTCACCGTGGTGAGCTGGAGACTTTCACTGTTCACAGTGTGGGAGTTGCTTGGTGTCGGCGCGACACTCGAGCCATTTTCAGAGCTTTCAGGAGAGGTGACGTTAAGCAGGGCAGAGGAAACAGAGACGGAAGTTGTCGCATTGTCAGTGAGAGGGGCGTCCGTCCTGGGCAGGGTCGTGTAAGTGGATAGTGGGGCGGTGGGCAGGTCAGGGTTCCTGGGGAATTCGCCGAGGGTCCCGTCTAAAAGCAGAGAACGAAATAGTGAGTAACCTCGAGAAGAGGAAGTGAGATCACGCATTGAGGTCACAGAATTGACACATGCATTCTCAATACGCAGGCTTGGCCCTAATGTACATTAAAGAGATGACTGAAGCTGTAATGATGACCAGAAAACATATGTTGATGATAAGAATGAGGATGGCAAACAAACACAACGACCTTGAAAACGATGATGATGAAGAAGAAATGATGATTGATGGATCACCACAACATCGAGTCAGCATGGTGCCTGTGAATAAACCCTTTCAAATACGTGACTTCTTATTCTTTAAGACGCTTGTACACAGCGTGTATTTCGTACACCTTTTGGTACCTGAACTAGTGGTTAAGACACTGTTGATTTTCTGTGCTGGGGACTGGGGCTTCGGCATTCTGACGGCCGGCTCCCCGGGGGACTTTTGATTGGTGCGATTGTCACTGTTGCCGGGTGGGTAGGGCAGAGAATGCACCAGCGCTTGAGGCAGTGTCTCTGCAACCTGCAGGGACTGCACTGATGAGAACACAGGTTCCTCTCTCGCACTGTCTGACCCTGCTGGTGGGGGGTGGAACTGCGAGGCAAAATCTTCCTCCTCCAGCAGTGGTGGAGTTAAGGTGATGTTTGGAGGTCCGGTTGGATGCTGGAAAGGGCTGAGGTGGTGTCGTGATGCTTCAAGCCTTCCTTCATCTAGAGATGAGAAAAAGATGCAAATGGTACAAATGAATATTTACCATTTTGGTTTTATATGGCCCTTACAAGTTATTCTGGTTTAGTGAACCTTAGTAACCATACATTTACTATGATCTCACCACAGTCAGTCATTATAGTTGTATTTTAAGTGCTTTTGTTTTTATATATTTGTATCTGTATTAACATGCTTATTTTATAATTAGTCATAATGTTCATTTTAGTTTCATTTTTAAGATTTTTTGTGCTTTTATCAGGGACGGATTGACGCATGGCACTACTGGGTACGTGCCCAGGGCACTAGACCAGCAGGGGGCCCTGGGAAAATATATATTTTTTCAAGAAAATATTGCTGAATACTGTGAAATTAAGGGATTATTTTTGCAGTTGTTAAATATTAACCGTAGCGAATAAATGAAATAAATAATCCTGATGCATTGCAGCGCTGTTGAGAGGGACATATAGAGGCGAGTAAAAGAACACTGTGTAATATAAGCGTACAAAAGTCATGTGTAGAAGACAGTATTGCATTTCTGTATTGTGGATGTGCAAATGTATTGTATAGCACTATATGAAGCGACCTTGAGCTAAGGAAAGGCGCTATATAAATAAAACTTCTTCTTCTTTTAATTACGCCTGCGTTTTGCGCCGTTTGCAGCTTCTCTCAAACAATTCTCAAGTCTATTTACTGAAAAACAGTGCGCGTGGCTTGTATTTTTGACTGTAAATTTACTGGATGTATAAATATATGTATGTATTTTGAAATGGAACTGGTAGCAGACTGACAGTTAAAGGTATAGTTTGTAGAAATCGCCACTAGATGGCGCACAATCAAAACAACAACAATCGCATAGCTTGATGACGCTAGAAGCGTGGAATCATGGGATATGTTGTCTTCAACTCCACCGCTGATGGTACAGCTGATATATCAATCAGACGGGAACAAGAAATCATGTTAGCGGAAGAGGTAAAGTAATAAAGTTTTATAGATGTTGCGTTTGACGAAATCATTTTATTTCATCATATTCAATTAGACCTGTGTAATGTAAGGTTTAAAACTAAATTGTTAGTCATAGATGTTACTGTAATTGTCCGATTTGATGGTGTGATAACACTGCGCAGTTTTAAGTCTTCAAATCAATCATTGTAAAAGTTATTTTGAACCTACCAACATCATTTGCAATAATGCTAGACGGACAGACGGAACAAACTACTTCAGTATCTGTCTACGACAGAGTCACGCGGTTGCTACGTCAGTAAAGGAAGTAACAAAGGGTAATGCGGATATTACACAATTGACAGATGACTAGACGGCCCTGGTCCACTGTTTAGCATGCCGATTTTCTCAGGACTCAGCTGAAAACAATATATAACATTGGCCTAGTGGGTTTTGGATATTTTACTGCAAAATTCTTACAAACTGTACCTTTAAATGAGAGGAGTTGACGGATGCTCCGCCCAAACTGGATAGTCACTAGAGGTCGGAAGTGCATTTTTAGATTTTAACTGAAGATTATGACGGCACATTCATGTTAAAAAGAGTTGGCCCACATTGGTAAGCTTATGACAATAAACACTGTAATATTTCATGAAAAAATTTAAATTGTAAAAAAATATTTCATTGGGACTTTAAAAAGACCAATTAATCCACCCAATGTGACCTTTACAGCTCTGTAGTTTTTGTAGTTTTTTACAATATATAAATAAATGTCTTATTTGTACTGTATCTATTTACTCACCTTTAAAATGAATACTTCAGAAAATCTAATATTCCTAATACTCAAACCTAATTCTCAATCTCTGAGCAATAAAACGTCCACTGCAGAAAATCTGCTAAACAATTTATAGAGCCAAGCAAGATTTCAATGTTTTGGTTTCTTAGTACGCAACAGCTTGCATTCTACGTATTGAGTTGGTGAACGTAAAAGGACACATTGTTATTTACATCAGCATGAATGATAATGCGTTGTTTTAAATTGCTCTCAAGGTATTTGAGACAGAAATAGAAACAGAAAGAGCGAAAAAGGCAAAGCGCCTGCGGCACCCCAGCACATTTCTAATTCGGTCCTGCGGCTAAAGGATTTATGATTAATGTCCACAAGTCACCAAACTGTATGACTCTGTCCATGTTACGTTCCCCCAGATAAAAATAAAGTAAAAGCCTGTAAAGGTCGATTTATCATGATATTAATCATCTCCCAACGGCTCGTCAACACTCACGGATAGCAATCTAGTGAACGTCCGCCGTGATTTTCTTTTTCCGAATCATTGAGCGAACTAAATAATTTGTGAGAGTGATGTTATTACAGGGTGACTTCACACAAGTGCGTTTAAATATTCTTTACTTATCCCTCCCCATGTCAACGTGTGTGCACAGGTTCTGCGGTCACGTTGAATTCCTCTCCTCCAACAGATGACCACCTGCTCTGACAGTTACAACATATGGGATTGTCCTGATTAACAGGCAGCGAGAGAGCAGATGAGATCTTGGCGAATGGGATCTGGACGCAGATCCAACCCAGCGCCCTATCGATGCACTTCCTCTGAACAGGATGACAAGGCTCGGTGATGGCTTTGTACACTTAAGTGCTCACTGCCAGGCCCTGAAGATTTAGTTACCCACGACGAGTTCAGAAACATGTCATGTGACTCCGATACGAGCCAATCAAACTCTACTGCCAGGCAGACCAGCGCGAGCTGGTTGGAAGTGTGATAAATACAAAGAGGCCTCATCCATCAGCGTTTCCAATGGTCCTCGTATGGTTCTACATACGAGAGCTTTCTGATCAGGGATATCAATTGTTCAAAAAGAAATACTTTTTTTATAGGAGGGACCGTGCCCTCCAGTAATGTAACTGATGATTGGAGGGTTAGAAACACATGGGTGTTCTTCATCATGAGGACAGGTGGTGCAGGGGGATGATGGGTAACAGGCCAAAGCCTTTGAAGCCCACAAGGGAGTGTGGGTAACTGAAGCATGGAGTCACACCATTTCAGCAGGACAGATCCGTGTCCGCGGTCTATTCATAGGTTCCATCTGCTTTTGCTGAATCTTGTTGCGGTGGCATGGGGCAAAGCAACAGCATCATTACATTTATCATAAAGAACTAACAAATGGTGTTTTTGTAGCTCAACTGGAAGTGTGAGCGAAGCTTGCAACACCAAGATCATGGGTTTGATCCTTTCGGTACATATATACAAAGAACCCATCAAAAGTTTATGATCACTTGATTGAAATTTATTTTGTGATCTTAAAGGGACACTCCACCCAAAAATGTCGCTCATGAAACCCCCTCAAAGTTGTTCCAGACCTGTATCAATGCCGTTGTTCTGTTGAACACAAAGAAAGATATTTGTAAAAGTGATAGCAACTGACATTTCTGAGGCCCCATTGACTCCTATAGGAACAATTAAAATGGTAGTCAAAGGTACCATAGAAGTGTCTGATTTCCTAAATTCTTCAAAATATATTTTATAAAATATATGATACAATAGTTTACTATTGTACCTACTTTGGTAGTCAACGATGTACCATAAATGTCTATTGCTAACAATCTTTCTTTGCATTCAACAGAACAAAGAAATTTAAACAGGTTTGGCACACCACGAGGGCGAGTAAATGATAGAATTTTCATTTTTGCATGAACCATCACTTAAAATATTATTCAATTTGAAAGGAAATTGATTTTATATTTGAAACGAAAAAATGTAATTGTGAAAAACGTAACTTCTTTAATTAGAAAAGGCAGCCAATGAGAGCTAAGCATACACTGAAACTACATTAATATTGTTTAAAAAGCATGTCAACGTGAGATCTAAAGAAACTGGCTAATAAAAGTTAAAAAAATGCAAAAGGCAAATGGTATTTACTTTGAAGACACTTGAAACTAAAACAAATCAAAGCTATGTTATATTTTTGAACATAATTCTTCTCATCACATGATTTGAATGAGTTTTTTATTCTATAATCCAGAAATGTGAGAATATTCTTAAAATCAAGAATGAATAAGTGATCTTAAACTTTTGAACGGTAGTGAATGCGGCTTCAGAACAAAATCCAAATTTTGTTGATGTGCTATGAATTAAAAAAGTTAGGGTTCTTTTCAACCCAGCATTGGGTCAAAAAGGGACAAACCCAACCACTGGGTTGTAAATCAACCTATATTGGGGTTTTTCAACACAAAACACTGGCCTGTTTTAACCATTGTTGGGTCAAATGTAAACATTTCATGGTTAATTTAACCCAGCGTTTGGGTCCGTGCCTTTTGTTTTGGAAAACCTTACACAAGTGGTTTTGCTTTCAAATCAGGTTTTCGTAAACCTGTGGCATAATTCATATTTTCGCCATCATAAAATTACAAAGTAAAGCAGATTAGAGTCTCAACGCGCTATGAAGCAGATTAAATGCTTTGCAATGGGATGCTGTCCAAATGAACACCCATCGACCTCTAGGAGAGGAGGATGCACTTATATGACGCAATGATGTTATTATATAAAACCAGGCTGGAACTTGCCATTCTCTTTGCATTTAATGGATGATCTTTGTTTTAGATTTATAAGAAACCAATGAAGTAGATTCATAACTGAACGGAGTCTATAAGTGTACAACCTAAAAATGTGGATATTATAGCAACAATAATGTGGTGTTACTACAGTATGACTGAAAATCTTGTGCTGTGGTTCTCCCTGTACCTTCTTAAAGAATACAAAATTGAACCAATGTAATAGTGTCCTGTGGATAGCAAAACATCCACAAGCGACCAACAACAAAATTACCAAGAAACAATTGACTCCTATTTCAACAAACTGCTCCCAGCAGGGCAGGGCTAAGAACGACCAAACTTAATTGAGACAATCCAACGCCATCGGTCTGGGTATTCTTGTTTATATTTCAGTTCTATTCCTGGATATACGGTCGTTCGGACACTCGAGAACGTACAAACGGGGACATTAGGGAACGGACAGCCTTGCTGTGCCCTTTAGATGAAACTAGAAAAGCACAGTACATCAGTTCCTTTTCTCCTAAAAGGAAGAAGCTCCGTCATAATATACAACAGCCGGTGTAACAACAACACCTATGGGCCTTCCTTTAACTAAGCAACAACCCACATCCAAGTGTATTTTAAAAACGCTGTGAGCAAGAAAATTAGAGCCATGGCGGACGCACACATCCCACACATGCTAGCACCAGGCCTGTTTTTAGATGAGGCAGGGGATAAATTGTAGAGGAAGGGAACAGAGAGATCCTGGCGGGATGTTGCGGTAGCAGCAGTGGCTGGCAGATTTGAGATTTGAGCTGCATTAACGTTTATCCTCCAGCTGATGGCTATCTGTGTTTTTAGAGGCGATGAACACAGGCACACCTGCTGAGAACGCTGGGAGGGGCGAGCGCTGCAGACTCCATCTTTATAGAAAAATAATTCAAGTGCTTCGTAAGCACCCAAGTCCTGTGTCTAAAAGAAGCCTGACATGGCCGGAAACTCCCAGGTTCAGTCAAACATAAAAAAGACTAATGGAGACCCCACGTGCTCAACTGTTTTGCCAAGCAATGGTAAATGAAGGAACAGTTTATCCCAAAATAAAAATTCAGTCATTTATTTATCCTCATGAGGTTTCAAATCTGTATGTGACTCCTCTTTCTGTGGAACACAAAAGATATTTTGAGAAATGTCTCCGAGGTTTTATGCCCATACAATGGAATTCAATTGGGGGCAATGACGTTCTGTTGCCAACATTCTTCAAATTATCTTCTTTTGTGTTTGGCAGTAGAAAGAAAGTCAAACAGGTTTGGAATGACAAAAGAATTTATTTTTTTGGGTTGAGCTATTGTTTTAAGGGCTCTTAACTATGTATATTAGCCTTAAAGGAATAGCTCAAAATGAAAATTCTGTCTTCATTTACTCAACCTGTCGTCATTTTAAACCTGTGTGATTTCTTTCTTCTGCAACACACAAAAGAAGATATTCTAGAAAATGTTGGTAACCAAAGACCGTTGTTTTTTGGGGTCCAACGGTTTTCTTTTACCAACATTTTTCTGCAGATGAAAGGAAGTCAAACAGGTTTGAAATGACAAGAGGGAATTTAAATAATGACATAATTTTCATTTTGAAGGTGAACTGTTCCTAGTGTGATTTGAAACATTGACAAAATTCACATTTATAAGATACAAGCATTTAAACCTATACTTCCGCCAATAAACATCCACTGTTTTTATGACATCATTCTGCACTTGAGTTTCTTAAGGTTGTGAGATAAACTAAATGCTATTGCCTATTAAAAAGGGGAGGGGCCACTCGACGGGCCACCCTAGGTTCCTGTTTCAGTCTAAATTACGTCAACATATTGAACAAAGCAGCACATTTGAAAGTTTACAGCTTTGAAATGACAAGACTGAGTAAATGATGACGGAATTTTCATTTTTAGGTGAACTATCACTTTAATGTAAAAACAATGATAAGGATTGAATGAATTAGGAACTAAAGTGTTGCCCAATGAAAACACTGTCTCCATTTCACTGGGAAAAAAATAGGTTTCTAACATAAGGTGAGTAAATAATGACAGAATTAGGTTTTCAAGGTTAAATATTGCTTTAAATACAATACAACATGATACTATAAAACAACGTGTTACAATATAAATTCAGTGTATCATAAGATCTCATGGTTCTTCTATAAACAAATAAATACATGATCATCATAATGATGTCCATTTCTAGTCCATTTATCTCAAAATAACAATCCTGAAGATTGAGCAATTGAGCCGCTGTAATCATAAAAAGCTGCAGCTCAGATCAGCTGAACGGATGATGCCATGAATTATTGACTAAGATACAAACACAGATCTGATTAAAATAACAGCCTGTACCCATCCGGCCTCTCTAACTGATGAGGCAAACACCATCACACATCTGTGTGAGCATCACCGAGCAGCGCCCGATAGGCTGAAAGGGGTCATGTGACTTCCTCGCAGGGCTCTCTGTAGGTCATGCAGTCCCAGCAGAGTCTGATCAAACTGTATAAGACCTCTCGATGAAACTCTAGCTAGCGTTGAGAAAAAGATGTGACTTTAAATGCAGTCGGCAAATTTGCAACATTTCAAAATATAATATGATATTTATGAATTTGAGAAACTTAATAAGAAGAGCCTGCAGTGATCTTCGCTGTGTTTATTCTGAAATTAGCCATCAGACGCCGAGCTCTCAACAAGCCGACACAGCAAATGCGAAACACCGCAACCCCTCATGCTACCTTTCCATCAATCGTCCTAACTGCATGCGTCTCCTAAGCCTCCTGCGCAAACCCGCGGGCTATGGTGAATTACTGAATTGATGCATTCGCGTGTTTGTTTTACTTTCCTTGCCTCTCACCACGTTAAGCAACTGTCAGATCTAGTTAGTTTCAGCTCCGGAATTGACTAGAAGACTGGAAGTGATATACATTTTCCAAAGAGGGGGGAAAATTCCTTCCTCCCGTATTCTCTTCCAGGACGCATTGGAATATTTAGGAGCTGGTGTTTGAAACCTTTAATGCACTTGACTGGAGAGCCTCACGGGCGAGGCGGGGTATTGCAAACCTCATTAATAGTAAAAGAGCGCTTGACGCTTCTGTCCGACCCGTACGCTTTCGTTCGCATCCTCTCGGGGGGAAATCAGAAAGAATAATTAAGTATTGTCTACTTGTGCCATTTGCGTTGTTTTGACAATTTTATTGACTAAAGAGCCTATTATGTAAGTGACATTGAAATACTTTGATCTTGAAAGTACTATGAAGACTTAAAGGGACAGTTCACCCAAAAATGAAAATTCTGTCATTATTTAAAAGCATAAAAGTTTGAATGCCACGAGGGCGAGTAAATGATGACAGAATCATCATTTTTGGGCGAGCCATACCTTTTCTTTAAGCATCTTTCTTTATGGCTAAGCATACTTAGCAACAAAATTTTAGGTGGACAGTAAATAAATCACAGGCTTTCTTGCTGAAACACATCACAAGATTCCACACCGAATCTGCTCTGTATCTTTTCCAGATTTCCACACCATCTTTAATCTTCAAGCCAAGCCGACCTCCAGGGAACGGAGCAGAGCACATCCTCAAAATATGCATTTTGCACACAAACCAAACGCACAGGGTTTTAGCGCTCACGCGTTGTAAACATGACATGGCCACATAACACCATCCAAAAATAAATCCAATTCTTTAAACACCATCACTTTCCCTAAGGGATTTTTAGGGTAAAGCTGGATGTTGTTGGTGACGGTCTGGGTTTGACAAGGACACAGCTCATAATGCATTTCCAGCGAAAGCAGTTTCTTCAGAAAGCTCGGTTTTCTAATGAGCACACTGCCATGTTCCAATTCAAGGTGTGAATATGAAGTTGAGCACTTGTATTTTAAGGCAAGAAGGACGCATTTGCAATTAAACAAAATGAGATGTAAAGAGGAATCCGCAATTATATCAACGCCATAAACACGTTCGACTGATTTAATTACGTAAACCATTCCACCGGATTATGCCAACGTCTAATTAGCGCAGAATATTTCCAGAACGTTCGATGGAATGTTTTGACAATGTTTCAAACACTAAAACGACACTACAATTACCAGACTTAACCAGAAACACTCAATGAATGAGAGAAATGAGGACAGCTTTTGATCAGGCCCAACGGAAAAACACACACCAGACACAGAAATGAGCACAGCTGAGCCCATCTAGCTTCAAATCAGACCTCATGTTTCATAAACTATGAACATTGCAAATAAAGAATTAAATTGCAAATGTCCGCAATAATGCATCCTAATACAAGACACCCCCCTCGAGTCTCTGCTGACCCTTTAATGCCCCTTCTTCTTTCCCACAAACCGGATTAGCCCCCCCCGACACAAACCTTGTTTCATAAGCCTGAGGAAATTTTCAGGTGTGCGCTCCCACACAATTTCATTACCGTCTCCCTGAATGGTGTATTAATCTGACAGGGGTCAACTTCAATCCTGCGTTCTTAGCAAAATGGATAAAAGCGAGGCAGCGAAACGGAAGGACGATACAATAATATGTCCACCCATCGACAAACAAAGATTAAACGAAACATATTTGCTTGTCGTCAGTCTTGGCAAAAGACGACAGCAGCGTTTTAGGGAGACGGTTGGTATCAGATGGTTGGATCCAAGTATTAGCTCGGTGCAAAATGAATGGCTTGCGTTGAAGCAGATGTCCGAAGAGAACGCCAGAGCTGTTGTATAGCGTTGAACGATAAAGCTGTATAACGAACGCAGAACTTAATGATGTTATGCAATAAATATATCAGATTCGATTTCTCACATTCTCTTTAATCGTGAATGTCAAATGACAAAAAAGAAAATGTAGCAGGAGATCTTATGATGTATGCGAATGATAAAAAGATCAAATCTGGTTCGCAACAATTACTGACATCATCTCCTGTTGTCTCTGCACTCATCATATCAATAAAGTTTTATAACAAATACAGATCAAGTTACGCAATAAACGCAGACGAATCAGGGTTTTTTGCAGTTTTGGATGCTCTCTTTAAATTATGAGATTTTGAGAATGAAGTGCCATTCAGCGTAACATTAAGTCTACAGCAGGTCTAGCTATAGTTTAATAAACCGAGTCTTAACAACATCTGACAAAAAAGAGATTCTGTACCTTCCTCCCAGTATGACAATGTAAGTGTAAATTGAATAGTATGCAGTTCTCACGCAGGATAAAGAGTTTGCTTTCTAATCATCATCCAATAAAATGCTAAGAAACAACTTCATACACTCTGACTACCAAACATGTTTAATCTACAGGCCAAATCATAAAACAGAAAAGATGGTGGGATCTGATTGAAGTCATTAATCTCTGGAGATGGGCTGTTTGCTAAAGGCTTGTCAAAGCCGTGTACAGAGCATCCATCAAAAAGACACAGTTACAGCTATTGGTCTCATAACTGCCATGCAGAATTGATTATTCCAGAAAATATACAAAATAACAATCTGTTTTAAACAGTCAGCATTAGCTATGTAAAGGCTACAACTGAACGACAGCCCTGGATAAACACAATTATGAAAGGTTTGTTGTAATGGCATAGGAATATTAATATTATGAAATTATGTTGGTTATGGAGACTGCATCCTCACTTGCTGAAGATCTGCAATTAAGTCTATACACACACACACACAATGTGCCAAAAGAAAAAAAATGTGCGTTTCTGCTAATAGTGAGTGAGCGTCTCGAAACAGACAAATCACTTTCACACAGACAGTTCCGCTAATGAAGCATGGAATTCTGGGAAATGAGAACATGTCAGCTGTGAAAAGGATCACACGCAGATCAGCTGTTTTGGCAGACATCAGTCGATAATGAAATAGTTCAGATCTCAGGTAAGAATTAAACTTAAATTATTAGCTTTCTAATATAGTTGACTATTTACAAATAAATTAAAGTGATAGTTCACCCAAACATGAATGTCCTCATTTACTCACCCTCTTATCTTTTTAAACCTGTTTGACTTTCTTTCTTCCGCAAAATATAAAGTAAGATATTTTGAAGAATGTTGTTAAGCGAACAAAGGCGGTACCCATTCACTTCTACGCACACACACACAATAGAAGTGAATGGATACCGCCGTTGTTTGGTTACCAACATTCCTTTGTAAAGACTGTACAAGCTCTTATGTTAAGAACAAAATGTCCAGTAAAATAATGAAAACTACACCACATGTGTTATCTACTGGTCAAACATCAAATTACACAATTGTAACAAAGCTTATGCACAGACACATTCATATGAGCTCTTAAAAGGTTCGAAATGCCGAAAATTCAGGTTAAGTTCAGTGGCAGGCAAGCAAGCGAATGTCAAAGTGGTTTGTTAACATCACCTTAGTAAGCTCATCACTATTCTTATCAATATTTTACAGCAACATCATAATTGTTTCATCTCTATAAAGTCTTTACAGCAAATCATATTAATATCCGTATGAACGATGTATTAAACGTTCCCTTTTTTGCAGCACATGGCTTTGAATCAAAGATCTCCTGTTGTGATCGCTTTTTTTAAATGCAATTTTCCTCTAGAGGGTGAACAGATGGGTTTTCAAAATGATGCTTCAAATGTTTTAAAGGGCGAGACTGACAGCCCCACGTTTTGAAAATCATTAAGCAATGAGCATCGCCGACTCCTCAAGTAACACACTTTTCTTTAACAGCAATAATTACACATTCGGGGTTGGGGGAGAGATGAGCTAATGTCAACTCCATTAAAACTTGGCTTCTTGTCGAAGACCACCTTTCTATATGACAGGTGGCAAAACATCCTCATAAAACAGTGGAATAAAGCTCAGATCCCGTTGCGTGATGTTTAGCTAATTACCGAATCCGGTCACTCCGGGTCCAGGGCCACAAAAAGGCCTTTGGAAAATCAAACCGAGCAGTTCATCACTGTCACTCTGCTAATACACTCACTCTTTCCGCTTCGGTTAAAAAAACTGAAGATCAGTTCCCATGGAAACATAGCACAGCAGGCTCCTGTTGACTAGCAGGAGCATCACTGTAGGGGCATTGAGGAGCGATGCCTCATCCTCGGCGAGCCACAAGTGTATCTGGCCGGTCGCCACCAAACCGGTTCAAAGCCAGCGAGGACAATGGCGGTTTTATGAATGAGAAGGCACAGCTCCTAACCTCTGTGTATTAAGCGTGGTCCAGACCTCCGTGTTGACACGGTACTAATCTGATGTAATTCTAGCTTTAGAACATGCATTCGTGTAATCTGCCTTTTAGATATCTGTGTCGGAGTTATTTTGAGAGGCAGATATTGCCTAGAATTGATTTGTTGTAGTAAATTGCACAAATGAAACACTTTGTATTAAATGCAGTTCAAATCTTCGGGCAATTGCTTAGAAGCTTCATCTCACTTTTCCTTCTGTGGAGAACCCAAGCGTATTGTGCCACATTGTTGTACATTAAAGGATGATATATATGCTCGAAATACAGATACCAACTATCATTGATTTAACGTTGAATCAATGTTGAGCAAAACCAATTTAACATTAATACAATCATCTGTGGACTGCAGGAGGAAAATCGTAATTTAACAGCAAAAATGATACATTATCATCTCAAAAGAAGGCCAAACCCAACAATACAGTTTCACATTTATTCCTGTGAAACGAACTGGATCAAGTTATACATGAATAACAGAAACAGGCCTTTATGTTGGTTTGTTTTGGTATGTTGTGCGTGCAACAATTCACTTCTGAATATTTTTTATTTTCAAACAACGTTTATGTGCAACTTATAAAGAACAATAAAACGAATGTAATTTAACGTTTTAGAACGTACAGTACGGAAATAAATGAACGTCATAGTGTAACGTTCCGAGTTGGCTGGGAGTCTCTTATCTATTAGAGGCTTGTGTGTAAGCAATACACAAAAGCAAAGCAAAAAGGTCAATTATTAATGTTCTACTCAATAAAACATTGTAATAGGCTAGGAATACACAAAACAGATAATGCACTGTACCTTTATTGTAATGTACCCTATATTGTCAGCATTAAAAGCACTAAAGAACAACATATTAATAGATTCCAGTGCCGACACCTAGCCTGTCCATGCTTTCAACAACAATGACAGCAGCAACAATGACATTTGCCTTAAGAAACTATGCACATTTTGTATAAATGTATATTTCTCAGCAATCGCGCGCTTGCCAGTGCGCAAAATCACCCAGATTTTACCCAAATGGGTAAAAATGGCTGAGGAGCGGACACACAGCACCGGGACTGCAGCAATACCCTGACCACACGTCACATGCTGTTTATACACAAGTGCTGTATAGTGATGTAGTGGCTACCTGTTCTTTCCTTATGGTCTTGTGGAAATTTGCTGTGTCTGCGTTGCTGTGCATTTCAGTGCGCAAATATTTTGTCGGCACCTATCAAGCAACTGAAGAGGTTATGATGAAAACAATAAGCATCCTATTGCATTTTGGTTAGGCTACTAAACTATTGTGCTATTCATAAAAGGGAGCGTTTATATTCCGCATTGCGTTTAAACAATGTATCGGCCGAGCGAGAATTAACGGAAGAGCCAATTAGAATCAATTAAGAAAATCCAAATTAGTTATTGATTCGAATTCGGTATGATTTTGGAAGGTTCTTATATTGAAAATGTTTGATAAAAATCTATTTTTAGGAAGAACAAAGTATGTTCAACAATGGACCCTGTGCACAACAGGTTGTCAACAAAATAACCCAAAAACATCTCACCGTCTATGGCAAAAATGGACGGCACCAGGAGCAATGTAATTCCAAGAGATAAAAGCAACTTGGTCCACACTCCTTCCACGTCCATACATTTTCGTCCAGTGGTGGAACACAAGGACAAGCCTATCCATTCCGACATGCCTTGGGTTCCAGCCTTGCCATTCCCGCAATCGGAGCCCAAAACGTAGAAAATGTTATGCGCATTTCTTGGGGCCATCTGGCTAGAGATAAATTCAGCAATAGGCCGAAAGGTCCCGAAAAAGACATTTGATCTATCCTTCCCAGTTCCTTAGAACGAGGTTGTCTCTCCAATATGTTGCGGATTATGTGAGCCGACGAGGCAGCATCGAAACTTTAACGCGGTGCGTCTTCAAAGCGCATTCACAACCATCAAACAGCCGCGACTGCCACATTAATCACACGCGTGTTAATATGGCAGGTTATCTAGCACGTTTTATGAAACGCATATTCGCTGCCGAAATCCTGGAAAAACGAATTTATAATCCTGAAATGATGCTGCGACGGGAAATCGCTTCCTTTAGATTGGGAAAAATATCACGTCTCCAAAGCGCAAGAGCATGCAGGCAAACTGGTGATGAGGACAACCGATGAGGGAGAGAAAGACGACCTCTGGTGGCTTAGATGATCATTACCGGTGTGCATGTTTGGAGGAATTAAAATCTTCTTACCACGTATTCTGTATGTTTTGAACACAAATATTTGTATTACTTGAATGTTTTGCTGTAATTGTCTAGTGAGATATGTAAGATTTTATGAAGCATTTTAATAAGTAAATTACAAACGGCTTTCGGAAAAACTTTTGTTTCACTGACCTGGATATTATGAGAATCAACAGGATCCGGTTTGTGATAATCATGTTGACCAACCAACCAGTTTGCAAACTAACCTAATTTTTCATCTTTTTAATTTTTGCACCGATGTAATGAGCAAATATTCTAACTGGACATTAAAATAATAATAATAAACTTAAGTAATAAACACACGTAGGCTATGTTTAATTAAAAAACATTAAAGCAAAAAAAATCGTAATATACTAAGCTACTATTTCTACAGTTTAACAGTATTTCTACAGCCAATGAAATTGCTTTAATACTACATTATAATTACATAACCGTAAAAAACAGCATCCGACGTCAGAGACTTACGTTCCATCCGCACGATGGCGCCATTTCGTCGATTAGTGATGGGAGATGTTGAATCACTTTTTCTAAAAATAAACCATCGTTCATCTTACTGAAAATCTCACATGCTTCACGTTCTTCAATAGCTGTTCCTAAAGAAAGATGTCTTGGTAAGTCAATTGAAATAAAACAGAAAAACAAAGAGTGTGTGCCCGCAGCAATATATATTTTAATTCAAAGTGAAATTTGACAATACACCATAATTTCTTTAATTTGACACTCACCAATAGTCACCAGGAAAACCCGCTTTTTGTGACAAAGTACATAAGGCTTGGTCACATATAAATCACTGAGAACTAGAGAGAAATACGACCGCAAACTGTAAGAGACATTACATCCAAAAAAGTTTCCCAGTCCTCATATAGTAAATATTGCACAGTGCAGTGGCTACATGGCAAACTAATGTAGCATAGAAATCAAAAGCAAACAGAAATCAAAGCCACAAAACTACATATATGAAAACAGTAACAGTTCAGATTTAGTAAATCAAGTCTGTTTGCTCTTAAGTCTAAATATTACTTGATAACTTGCAGTGAGATTTAACTTTGACTAAAATACAATCAGCAGAAGAGTTAAAAACAGATCTAAAGCAATCCAACCCAAATCTAACGGCAAGTGTTACACAGTAGCACATATGACAAATACAACAACCCTGAATTGACGGTACAACTTCTAAAAGAAAAAAGCATGAATACAACAAATAAAAATACAATAAAACAAAATAAAATGTTTGGTTTGGGTGTTTTTAAAAGACATTTCACCTTTGTTTGTAGATCCCTCTACATATGTCATTTAGATAGGATTTCATTGTAATTAGGTTGGGTTAGAAGGTAGATCACATCTGAACTATAGAACGCTTCTGAAAAGTTTAACTGCAATGCGTTCTCGCGAAGTGTTCATTCAAATATGCCTGCGAGTATTTTAGTACTCATCTCTAGTGCTACATGCAAACTATAACAATGAAGACAATCAGAGGAATCAAAACACATTTTGGACTGCATCTGCAAATGCATGACGTAATCTATGATGAAGCAATAAACTCTGTTAATGTCGCATCCTGTCAAACAAAGGGTGACTGTTAATTTCTTCTATTTTACAAATGTTTAAACATGGCGGTGAACCATGGGTTGATGTTTACATTCACAGTGTATTTATGTAAAGCTTCCCAAATACAAGAAAACAGTGTCTTGGGTGTTTAATCAGCATAATAATAACAATCCCTGATATTGTTTCATTATTGTATTTTGTTGTTGGTCATAGAACAAATAAATTAATTCATTCGTGTCCCAAAACACAACACGAGAATGTGAATTTCCCCCCCACAAATGAAATGAAAGAAAACACCTTAAAGTCACCTTACTGCATTGCATGCTTGGTGTACGACTACCAAGTTACACTGAAACTTGCTATTGGTTATCAGATTATTAACACTAAGTAGAGAACTACTTTTAAGCAACTGGTCGGTAATAGCACTTCAGTTAGGATTCCCAAACACCGGTCAGACTGTTCGCTCAGAGCGAGGGAACATGAAAGAGGCTGGCAGGCAGTGTTTTTAAAAGGGATATAAAGGTCTGAAGCACGTTTCAAAGGCACTAGCGCAGTGTTGCTCTGCTTTTAAAGAGCGGGGACCTTACACGCCCATATAAACACCCACGGCGAGATGCTGTTCAAATGAGAACAGGTGGCCCAATAACTCTTAGCTTTCAGCTCATTAACAGTCCTTCTGAAGTGGAATTTCATTGATAATCAAACTGAAACACGTGCAGTTTTATATTCATTCCTAAACACATTAAACCTGATAAAATATTTTTCAAATTCATAGGGGGATGATTTAGGACAAAACAAACCGAGAACTGTAGTTACAGAGATGAGACACTATATAGATTTTGATCCGAACTCCAAAATTGGCCTAGCATATCGACGGTTATCAACAAGTGCTAACATTGGTACTGAAATTAATGGTGAAATATGAGGGTTATAAAATACAAAATTGATATTGATACCCAAAGTTAAATCTATCCTGCAAGCTATGCTTGAACAAAATGCAAATATACGTACTAAGATAGATATACACCAATATGCATCTAATACGTAAAGACTAGCCCCAAGATAACGACAGATAAAACACTGATGCAAACGAAACGGAAAAGAAATACAAACCCCAAACACACACACGCAACAAACCCCCGAAAAACTCAATTACTTGCAATACAGTAGTTACAATGACACTTCATAAAAAAAGCAAAAACAGAGAGAGGCATTAAAATGCTTCTGATGCAAGTCAGTACGGTAAAACCAAACAAAAACAACCTCACTTCTAGTTCAAGGTAATTAGACATATATAAAAATAAGTCGGCTAAGAACAAAGTTAATCATCTAATTTCACAGCTATTATGAAGTGGCGATCAGTATATAGCAGCTTATCTATGATACATTCAAGAATAAATGAAACAAAGTCATAACTTGCCCGAAAAAAGCTAAACATCGACCTCAATGTTTTTACATAGATTATTCTGTTAAATACGGCCTTGTCTAGTCTAACATCTGCTAAAACAGTAGCTACTCTGCTTAAGAAATGAATTACTGTCTTTGGTGTAGCGAAAGTATACTTACGGGACAGCAAAGGAAAACAAAACGCACCTAAATATGTAAAAACTTGATTAAAAAACAAAATCACACAAAAAAAAACAACAACAAAAAAGCTATTTCTCCCTGACGGAATGTACGAAATAAAAAAACAGCCAAAAGCCTCGATTAAATGCTGAGAATGAGAAAATACACAACAACAAAAAATCCAATCTTGTCACATGCATCTATGAAGATAGACGATTGCACACGATCAACTTTCGTCTTATAAAGCACTGAATACTCCAGCAATGATAGACTTACAGTTGGATACTCAATACTGAAAATTTCTGCACAAAGCAAACAGGAAACCATACAATATCATCAAAGAGCTATCTGCAGGATACGAGTCCAACACCGACGGCACTTCTAACTCTAAAATAAACATGAAAAGGAAATTAAAACGACCCCAAAACTATGGATTGTATTGCAGTTTCATTAAACAGTGTAAATACTATTAGAGTAGAAACAGATTATCAAATATGAAAGTACTCAAACGTTTTCTGTACATAGTTCATTTGTATAAGCCTCTGCTACAGCGAAGCACGTTATCCTTAAAGAATCTATCTCTGCTACTTCTTATACATCATCATCATCAGCGCAATACATCCAAAAACACACAGCTGTAAATACCACACGTGAAGGAACAACTCATCTAAGGCATTAAACAAAAACCCACTGGCCAGCCATTGCATTACATCACCGTGTCGGCTGTACAAAAGGTCAGATGACTTTATAAGCCAAATCTCACACAGGGGGAAAAAACGCACAAAGTCAGAGAACTGAAAATGAATAGCGATCGCGTGTCAAAAGTCATTCTAACGTGAGACTTTCCAAAAGAAAACCAATTCCTATGAAACGGAGATGTGTTATTTCAAGACACCAGCGTAGAGGTTATGTATGCCAACTAACACTAACACGCCAAGCACAAAACAAGTGATTAATCTATGAAACAGCCCTAATATCAAAATCACAACCAACAGTTGAAAGTTTCATGTCCTGCAGACCAGTACGTGACTGCAAGTGGGACTCGGGGGAACCTTGCACAACATGTATTTTAAGGCACTGTTTATTGAACCCAGGATTCAATGCAGCAAGTCATACAACACAAACATAGAGGTCTAAGAGCAATGGTTTGCAGCCATTCCTCTTGAAGTCCAGGACTGGTTTTTGCCCATGCAGAGACATGCAGCGTGACAGAACCTTCTCAACACCGGTCTGAGAGACGTAACACTGAAAAGCAAAGGTTACCGAGAAAATACAGGACAGGTAACATGGATCGCCACAAGGGGGACTCGCACGCACGTGTGTGGCTTTTCCACCGGAGACAGTGATGGCTTAATGAGTCACTGTGTCTGAAGGCAATCTTAGCTTGGGGAAGTGAAGATGGGGCGATGATTTGCTGTGTCCCTCCACAAAGCAGGGCGTCTAATGACTTGGGGTTTTTCTTGTATCAAATGTGCTAAAAACACATTAAGAGTACGTTTTTTTTCCTGTTTGTGTATTTAATCCTCTCATTCCCTCAGTCACGCGTGTTTTTTTTATTCTCCATGATTTCTATAAAGCCTGATTACAATTGCATCATCATCATCGATGTTGTGAAACTTCATTAGGAAAAGAAACAAAAGAAACCCTACGGGTTGTCAATAGTTTGCGGCTTGCGCTTCATTGCTGGCTGCGTGCGCGAGGCTGTCGCGGGCTCCAGCTCAGATGTACTGGTACTGACTGAGTTTGCTGGGGCTGAGGGGGAAGCCTGCGTAGGCGGGCGACGCCATGTAGGAGTGCGGGGGAAAGAGGGCTTTGAACTGGCCCTGCGGGAGAAGGGTGGGCGAGGGGAGCAGCCTGTGGTTGATGCCCACGCTGATGCCCTGGTGGTGCACTAGACTGTAGGCGGGTTGCAAGACGGGCCGAGGGGCCGGTGGTGGGCACGGCGAAGGCAAGAGGTGGGCCACAGGCCCGGAAGGTGCATAGGAGAGAAGGGCGGGCGGTGGGGGGTGGCCGGCAGAGTGTGTGGGGCTGCCGTGGTGAAGAGGGAAGGTATGGCCGTGCACTGTTGGGGGGATGAAGGCCTGTGGCCGGCGCTGCTGCCGGTAGTTGCCGTTCCATTCTTTGTGGCAGGAACCGTAATGCTGGACCTGTGCAGGACAAATAAAAAATTCATCTTTTAAATCTGAATACCCGCAAAAATGAATTCCTTCAACTTTTAAGAATGCATTCAAATGCAAAAGTGCTCAAAGCCAAAACAGATTTTCAGGTTTAAAAACAGACCTGGCCAAAGCCTGGCGGCTGGAATGAAGAGTTGATTTTCTGCTGGCGAGGCAGCGTGGGTGTGGAAAGGTGGCTCAGTCGTCCTGGGCCGCAGCGACCTCTGGACTGGCAATAGGACTCGAAGACTGTATGTATGGGAGAGAAAAGAATACAGAAGAGCACAAAATAAGTGACCCAAAAGATCAAACAAACACTTCGGATAAGCTTAAAAATGAAAAGCAAACCTTTTGCCATATGCATTTTAACTAGCCACAGAAAACAAGTGCAGTATGACATAAAATCTTGTATGAAGTAAGCAAGGCGAAAGAATCGCCTGCCGGTGTTCTGCCATTTAGCTAAACACAAAATGATAAACAGAAAAATATACAATACAACTGTAAACAAAAATCTTGAGGCGCTACTGAACTTATGCCTGGCAATGTAAACGAAACATTAGATAGCAACGTATCTAAAACATAAACTCTCGTCAGACTTTCCATGGACACCCCAAAACAAACATCTTGCCTTGGTAATGTTCCAGAAAGGTCAAGCTAAGAGTTTACCCCTTTAGGAATATTTCTTAGACAGCATGCGTCAATAACAAAGCATTTGCTCCATGTGGGAAACAGGACAGATATGCTTTGGTATAAAAAGGGAGGCCGGGATAATCTTTCAGAAAAAAATTAAATGAACAAAATTTGAGGGCAGTCAACACGCAGAGTAAAATGAACATGGGAATAAAGAGATCACAGGTATGGAGGAAGGCGAGAGGGTTTCACTCAACACTGGGATGTCGCGCACAAGACACGAGGTCACTGTGCGCGTTATGCCCATAATCACCTGCGATAGCCTCTGTGACAACTTCCTGTTTCTCTCCTATGACCTGTAAAGTAGACATCGGCGGTGACCAAATAATAATAAAAACTAGTTGTGTTGAAGGAAATTTGCATTTATCCTTTAAATTGAGACTATTTTATAACCATGAAACACCAGGAAATGTACACTCCGAGTGAATTCACACGAATTAGATTTGAATAAGCAGCAACTATCGAAACGCTGTAGGATGAAGCACAACTTGAGCTGTGGATTTAAATGAGATGCAAATGGTGCCGTATGAGGATCATCATCCTGTACCTGTGACGGTTGTGTTCTGATGATTATTGTTCAGTACTCTCATGGGCGGCACCACCACGGTCCTCACGGCAGGTTTATTCAGCCTTGTATCGGGGTGTCCGCACCTGGCCAGGGGTTCCTGGTTCTGATTTTGATTAGTCAAAAAGCGTCTTTCGGGGAAGGGGCTGTCATGTGGGCCTAGGGAGGAGTCTGAAGGCGGAGATCCGTCTACTGTTTCACACCCACTTTCATGACCATCATCTTCCGATACACTGTTGACACAAGGACAAAGAATCCTGTATAATCACCTTCTGCATAAAATATATTCGGTCTAATCTTTACAGCAGAAGCCGTTTTTGATTGATCCACATACCTGCTGGGTCTCTTGCATGGAGATGGACTGGATTGTACCGAGGCTGAAGAGCTGGTGCTCAGGCTGCTATCAGGACTGCTGAGAGAACACACTCGCTCGATGTTCAGAGAGCTTGTGCATGCCTCGCACTCCGGACTGCCCTTACACCTGTCACACACGTGTGCCACTCAATTTCATGCTTAAAATATGTTAACACACTCATGTTCGTGAACCCCATAAATACAAAATCATCACGATAAAACTCACTTATTAAGAGAGCATCTCTGTGCTTGTTCCTCCTCATCCGTCCCGCTGCTTATGCTAATGACGCTAACCGCTGGGCTGGGCGTTTCTCTAATAACGATGGACTCTCGCTGTTGATTGGCTACTCCTGCCTTACAGCAGCCCTCTTCCTCCACCTGCTCTAGTTCCTGCTTCACTTGCTTCTGCATCTCTTTATTGGGAGATATCTGCTCCGGCTGTGCGTTTGTCAATCTGTCTGTTGTCTTTGGTGACGGATACACTGAGGGCTGTGTATCCGTGTAATATGACACATTCATGCTTCTAAGATGCATACAGGGAAGACAGCAAATCAAACTCGTCATCATTTAGGGTTTTAACTGTACATTATTTGTTCCATTTCCCAACTATGTTTTACTTTGACAAATTATGACAAAGATATGATGTGTTTTTTCTTGCAGAATGCTAGAATTGAAATGGTCCTACAAATGCAACAGCATGACAAACTCATTACAGGTGAAAAATATAAAGGTGTTACTGCGGTATGCAGGTATTACAGGTTTTTGATGCTTTAGGCATTCAACCTTAGTGAAAATGTTACCAAACAATTTGCGTACATCTGCTTTAACGCGAGAAGTTAACAAGACAGCACTTATGGGTCTCATAAATCAAATCGAGGGCTAGTAGGATATCTAACTGGGTCTTGAGACGCAGCCATCACTTCAGGCAATAGCTCACCTGTTCTGACTGGGCTTGTTCCTCTTGTTAGGAGCAGACTGAGGCCAGACAACATGAGCGATGCCAATATTTATAGGCTGATGGGCTGACACAGCCATTTGGTTGGGAACAATAGGCTGCATCACAGAACCATAGTGGCTGTGTGGCCGCACTTTCCTTTATTAGGAAAAGAAATGATGTTACAAAAGCATTTCAGGGTGTCATGCTGTACTAATTCACAAATATCCAGTAAGTCCTTTTTGATCTTCTTACCCCCAATCTCCTCGCCTCTGTCCAACGACTGTGTCGGAGGCCAAGCTCGTAGCAGGTGGTGGAACCTGCTGCCAAGCTGGCACCAAGATCTGTGGAGTTCTGTTGGACCACGGCTGCTAAAAGGATGATAAAGGACAATGTTCAATCTTTGAAATGTAACCAGGTGTATGTTTATTATCTACATCTTTGTCATTGGATATCAATGCTACATGAAAGGTTAGGGTTGTAAAATGTTACATTATGCAAACTATACAAGTTCAAACCGTTACAATGTAAAGAGCAACTTTGTGCTTATCGCATAAGAAAACATACTTGTGCTATAACTCCAGGTCTCATGGTTAAGGGCTGAATGGCTGGCGCTTGGGTCACAAGAGAAAGAGTGTTCTCCATTCTAACCGAATAGCCTGCTGGCTGACTCGGGTTTGAGGGAATTCCTGAAAACCAAATCAATCATTTACAAATGGAACATCTGTGGTAATGCTCAATTTAAATTCTTGGCACTAGCTTTTTGCTAGCACAGCTACAATAATGATTTACTTTTGCAGAAAGTTTTTAACAGGTCATCATGCACATTTACTTATTCCATATTTTTATTCCAGTCAAAACGTGGCATTACTTGTGTGTTTCCTTGGAATTGAAACCGTGACCTTGTTGTTCCTAACGTCATGCTTTAATAGTCAAGGATCTTAGTTAATCTCATTACGTTGCACATTCCAGTACCTTGAAGAGCAGGGGGGCAAAGAATGAGTGCCTGTTGAAATGACTCGTTACACCCAAACTGGGCACTTCCTGTCTGGATGGGAATTCCAGGATGCACCACTGGTGGAGCAGATGGAGGCAGAGTCTACATAGTGGAGGTAAACCGGTCAGTTTTGTAAGCTAAACCAAAGTCCACGAGTATTCTCGATCCGTACTGTTTTACCTGAGAGTGGACAGACGGCATTTTGTTGAAGGCGACAGTGATGTTTTGAGCACTTGAAAGTGTCACAGGCTTCATGAGAGGAGGAACTTTGTTGCGGTTGAAAGTGTCATATATGCTGGTTCGTGAGTGACACGCATCCATGATGTGGAAACAAGACTGGACACTGAAGAAGACAAATAAACAGTTTCCCGAGAATGACCTCACACACAATTTATTCAACTTATGTCATCTGTGCATAAAGTGATCTTATGTTAAATAGAATTCAAGCAAACATGTGTAAAATGGACATACTGGTTGCAATGTGGAAAGTCCATTAGGTGCTGCATAGTGACAAAAGGGTGGGAAAGTGCATCTGAAGGTGAGATTCTCTGATCGGCATCGATCATCAACATCATCTTCAGTAGGTCTACGAATTCTCTCCTGTCTGCTTTCTCTGCCAACTGGTCACACCCCTCCATGTTCAGTATTAGATTCACCTGAGAAGTAACACCAAAAACATCTCAATTCCGCAACACTTCCCCTTATCACAAATGATTGTGCTAAACAGATAAAGAAGTCTTTACATGTCCAATGTCGTCCAGACAGCTGAATATATACTTCCTCGCTTCCTTTGACTTCAACCCCGTTTCGGTTTCATGCTCTTCTGTCGTCTGCGGAAAAGAGTTTACAGTCATTACATAAGAACTTTACATCAAAGTGCAACTCGGGAGGCGGTAACACGATATAGAACTACTTCCATACAGACAGTGATGCTGCCCGTTTATGAGAGTAATGTGTGGTTAAGTGGATAGGAAATGGATTCTTGCCTTTAGTCTCCAGGCGGCGTATGGCGAATCGGAATCCTTGCAGAAGAAGCGGGCCGTCTTCGTTCCCACGTTCAAAAGTTGCTCTCCCGGAAAGCCTTGAGTTTGCGAGATGTAACGAATCTGTGGAGACATTTGGATTAATAGCTGTCCTCAACAACTCCCAAGACAAACGCATCTGATCTCATCTTAGGGATGGGCAAGGACGGTTGAGCTGTCATTCGAATTAGCGGATAACATTAGATTGTTTTTTTTAACTGTGGTGCTTAAGGATGTCTATTTAGTTTTATATTTTCAAATCTCAAAACACTGCATTGTGTTCTCTTTTGCAACAGTTTTAAAACACAAGAATGCATCCATGTATGTGTACAAACACTTCTTTTAAGTAAATTACAGTGGCTTTGAGGTTTCAAAAATACTTTGACGAATAACTCCAAAGCAGTACCTGGTATTTTTCCACTACTCGAGAGAACGTAATGCGAGATAAGACTGGTCTAGAATAAGCTGGTATGTAGAAAAGGAATTGTGTGCCAAAATTCTGACATACCATTAAGAAAGGAATTTTGCCCTGACAAGTATATTCGTCTCGTAATCCAAGTGATTACTAAAAACAAATACGTCTAGATTTTGTTCAAGTATTTGTGGGCGTCACCCATGCCTGTGAGAAAAGTGTCAGGCTAACTCAGTAAGCGCCTCCATTAGCACAATGACAAACAGTCTGAAGTATACCAAGACTGCCTATGCTGACACATTCTTTGTCATCACCAAACGATAAGAAACGATAATAAATAAGACTAAAAAGAGCAATATAACTTTTTATATCAAACATTGAGTTCAACTTCTAAGACCCTGAGCTTTAAAAGGCTCAGAGTTGAGGTCTGTAATTCATACAGATAGCAGTATCAGGTTTGCCTCTCCTAAAGGCTTTGTTAAGTTGCCAAGTCAAGATGCTGGCCGCAATCCACCTGCCTATAACAGATGTCAATCCTCTCACACTAAACAACAGGCTCAATGCAGGCCAACACATTACTGGCGCGGGGTAAAATGAGTTCCTAACTATTTGCCTGACGCTTTCATCCAGAGCAATTCACACTTCACCTTATGACAGTGTCAAACTCCCTACAGCAAAAATATCCTCATTAGAACACACAAGATGATCATTTAATGAACATAAGTTTGGGTGTATAGGGTTCAACTGTACATTATGACTCACAACTTAATGAAACACCCAACAGTGTCAGCAATAAAACCTCACCCCTAGATGCCACTAAATGTAATTCACAGGACTTTAACTTTAACCAATAGGCCGTGTAAATAAAGACTTCAACAAGGGACTTCAACATGACCTCCCAACGCAAATAACAATCACAAAGGCATTAACTGTTTGGCTAACCACACCGCTGTCGTTTCAGAGAAGGCAAGATCAGCTGACCCCACCAAAGTGCATGTGCCGTCTGAAAACATCATTGTTCTTGTTGCCTTGGGAAACCGAGTTAGCGGTGTGTGATCTCTGCTGACATTTTCCTCCAAGCATGCGTCTGCTGTTTCTTAGAAAAACAATGTCACCGTGGGCCTCTACCAGTGAAAACACAAGCCACCACAAAGCCCTCTTTGGCCGCTCGCTCTCATTCCCACTCCCCCTTACTTTCTCGACCATGACGACACCTCTCCATTTACAAGCGCTGAGGTTCAACATTGCTGTGTTAAACAAGCGATGTTTATGGCATCTTAGGGGTGTTGTAGCGGTGTGATCAGGTTGCCGAAGCGCTGCACAAACACGGAGCGCACTGAAGTGAGAACCCGCTGATAATGCAGGCTGGTGTGTGATTGGGGCTTGCGGTTATAAATACATTCTGCTGTGTGAAGTGGAACTGGACCCGTTGCTGGCACGGAGAGGCAGTCTAGGGTTTGTGGTAAGGAAACCGAGACCACCCCTTTCCGGCACAGCCTGCTAGCTTTTTCTACTGTGAGATGTGCCATTCACACAACAGCGTTAACACCACTTCTGACATCAGGCTTAAAGGCAGTACTGGTCCACGGTGACAATAAAACGCACTTACACATTTTAAATTGATGTGTGACTCACATCTTATGTAAGAAGAGTTGATGAATGGTGACTGATCAGATACATTTTTATGACAGATATTTCCAGAGAGCTCAAAGGATATAAATTTGGAATGCACTGATATGCAAATTTTGGCCAAGAACTATAACAGATCATTCTTTAACACCGGAAGTTGATAAGCGATGTATTGCCCCATATACATTTTATAAACCTGAAACAAAAGGCACAAAGTTGACAACTACTTTTATTTAAAACACTGACTGCGGAAAAACAAGGTAGCATTTAGTTATTTTTTCCCAAAATCTAGAGACTGAAAGCTTGTATCTCCAAAACATGCAAAAAACAAACCCCACTGCATTTTCAATAATTGAACACCGTGTTGTGAAATTAAATAGCTCTTTAATAATTTATATTGGTTAAATATCCACAGACCACCATGAAGGGTTACTAAGAGTAATGATTTATGAAAAAAAAATGGACATCCTTGATTTTTACACCCAGCAACACTTGGAAGAACTTTTTTTTTTTTTTTAATAAACAACGATTTCTGATTTCAGTTCTCCGAGCGCAGATTCCACACAGGCTTCCTTTGATAACGCAAATACATTTGATCAAAATGGCTTATAAGCAAATGTCTCTTAAATCTTCCCTACGAAAAAGCAAATGATGTTATCTGCCAAAAGACCAAAGGTAAGTACTGGCGAAACGCAACATAGCACGTCATTATCGGAAATCACCGCCTGCTCTTACCTGGTCATACTCCAATGCTCCTGGATAGAGCGGCCAGCCCAGGAACAGCTCAGCGATGACGCAGCCCAGTGACCACATGTCTATGGCCTCACAGAATGGTAAGCCCAGGATGATCTCTGGTGCCCTGGAACACAGTAACAGACAGGGATGAGAATTAATGGAGTGGTAACCTTGACAACTGCCTGTTGATTGAAAGCCAGCAGGGCACTTGTTTCATTACGAGAGATCTCATGAAGGCCAAACCAGAATCAACAAGCATGCGTTCAAGATGTAAGGAAATTACAATATGCATCCTGCAATTTATGATGTTGAATGGTCTTCGTATTAATATATATATCATGCCAGGTTAAGATTTAATGATAAACTGTGCCACGAGATTCGAGATGCATGCATGCTCGTTGTGCTAACGGGTCTTGTTTTACATCCATATTGATATTATCCTTAGCCCAATGACACAGACTTCCTGTTCTCATTCTGTCCGAGTCTACAGCCGGGTCTTTGACGTCAGAGGGCCCATACACATCTGCTACCGTGACAACCGGAGGGAAAACGCTGGCTGCCTAGCGACAGATGAGGACAGCTCTAAACACCAAAACTGGGTGATGACAGAGGTGGAGTCTGATGACAGATAATTAACTCTGGTCACCATTAATAATCAACTACAGAGTAAACTCCTCATGCGCTGAGGCCAACAGCCTAATCCAGATAAAATTATTGAAGGTTGTTTGTCCTTGTGCACTACGTGTAGCGACCGAAGGTGTATACAAAAGAACACTTAAAACCGCAATTGTTGCTACAGCATTTGATAATGGAACACATCACGCTAGGTCACTAGTAAGCGTCTGTAACTAGCAACAATACCCTACTTATGCGGTAACAAAAGCCACTGTGAATTATTTACCAGTGCCTAGGCAATGTGACACCTTCTTCAACTCTATGTTTAGAAATTAAGTTTGCCTTTATCGCTCTCCTGTTAAGACAACATTTAAGGTGTCTTCACACAGAAGAGTAAAACAGGTGTTATTAACTCTGTTAATTCAATGAAACTAATAATAGTTTGAGCATACCTGCTATTAAAATCCATCTTGTACGGGAGGATATTTTTTCCCCTGGTAACAATGTGACTGGTTTACCGTATAAACAAGAGTATGTTTGGCACAGTAACAAAGAACGAACAGAGTGCTCTATGCTCAGTGCGAGATCTTTGGGATTAAACCCCAATAAATCTCCAGCATAGCTAGGTAAGAGGTCTAAATTCAAAGCCTAGCCAAATTGAACATAATACTGCCCATTCTGGCAGCGCAGGGGGGTAATCCAATAGCAATGAAGGACGAGAGGGTATTAGGGCTGATTCCCTGGCACTCAAAGAGGGGGGCAGAGAGACCAGCGACAAAACCAGCTAGCACTCGGGGGACTAACCCTAAAAAATCTGCAGCCCTACAGAGACAAAAGAGGCTTACAATTATACCATGTTCACAGACGCATATGCATGTTGAGTGTGATGGCAGGTCAGGATGATAGTAAACCTGTGTGCGGCAATCTGACTGTACACTTGTCAAAGCCACATTTTGAGAACCTATGACGGGTTAGTTCACTCAAAAATCTAAATTCTGTCATCATTTACTCCCCTCTTTTCATTTCAAAACTGTATGACGTTCTTACTTATGCAGAACACAAAAGACGATATTTTGAAGAATGATGGTAAGCTAAGCGCACAACATTGGCACCCTTTCACTGCCATTGTATGGACACCAAACCAGTGTAAGAGAATGGGTTTGTTTGGTTACCATCATTCTTCAAAATATCTTATTTCGAGTTCTGCAGAGAAAAGAAAGTCATACAGGTTTGTAACAACAATGAAGCCATTTTATTTTTGTGTGAACTATCACTATCACAACTTCTCTGCAGGGTTGAGCCATAATGCAAACAACAAACAAATAAACTTTAAATAAAAAAGACAAAACGTTGTCGGATTCGGTTTATAAATACCACAGTGGTTTAACCGAACTTCAAAAATTTCCCAGCAGCCCACAGTCAGTGGGAAACTTCATTTCAGGTGAAAGAATTAGGGGAAGTTACAGAAATCAGGTCAGAAAGAATGATGACATAACACAGCAGGTCTGGACTTCCCAACACTGTGCCTCAGACAAAGAGATACTGTCAGACTAGATAAGATATTTTAGTTTGAACAGGATGAAGGCTCATAAAGCTAAAGCTTTTAACCTCAAGTAAAATTAGATTTGTAAAAGTGCTTATTTAACATCTAAATTTATAACAAACAGCCAACAGCTTATATAGTGTGGCTTAAATAGAAAAAAAACAAAAAGTGTGGTTCATATTTCTAATTTCATAAAACTTGCACATGCAAATGTTTAATAACATTAGATATTAAGTAAATATCGACATGGTGATCAATTTCATTAAGCACGGACCTCTGTGACCTCATTATAAAGATAAAAAACAACAATACCTCCTAAATGATACATAAAAGGTGAAAATTAATGATTTAGCACAAATAAGGCCTGTAAAGACATTAGAACTGGCTGTGAAATGTGTTTAATTGTCACGAAAACAATGTCATTCACAACAAGTTGTCTTGTAAACATTACAATATAAATTTTCGCGGATCTTTCACGAAAAATGTTGTTTTCCAACGGGATGCGTCATGGATCAATTGGCTCATTGTTTTCATTTCATGTGCAACCTGAATCCACAAAGATCATGTTTTCCAAAGAAAGACTCAATGGTGTTATTTACCATCAGTAGCCACTGGTTCCACTGAAAGCCATTTTTATGACTAAACTGGTACAAACCAAAAAGTAAGCGTTTGTTAAACTAAGCCAGTCTAATTCTGAACCCCTATCCAGCAACAGCTATTTCCTGTGAGGTTAGTGATGTGGGAAGGGGGGGAGCAAGTCATCTGGTTCATTCCAAGCTATAGCCGGAAAGCCTGCAACCCCCGCAGCCTATATGCGACTACTGGGACGATGAGCCCTGACCACACAATAACCTCTCTGAAGGCCAGCGGAGCTCTGCAGCTGTTCAGAAAACAAGCTTATGGCACGTCGTCTGGAGAGTGCCAAGTGGGATGGGATTTCAGCAGTGTATAAAAAAGAAAGACATTGAAATGTGTCGGGGGACGTGAGATTAGGGAGATCAGCTGTGTAAAAACCGTCAGTAGTCATTCACCACAAACAGACAGTGGGGGTTTAAATTTCAGAAACTTTTTGTGTCGTCAAGACAAAGTACCAAGGGTTACGGTTATAAATACCGTTCAAAGGCATCTTTTTTACTAGTCCCAGCAACAATGAAATGATTTATAGGTTGACCATTTTATCTGAAGTGAAGTATGTTTAGACTAAATTTTTGCATCAAATGGCTGTTTTTGAACCCAAACATGGGGTTAACTCAAAATTAGCCGTGTGTCGGTAGTAAAAACAATGTGTGGCGGTAATTGATAAATATAAAATATAAGCCAATATCAATGTCACAGTGTCAAAAACAAGTTTAATAACTTTGTCAAGTATCAACCAATAAAAGGAAATTACTCCACACTAGATTTTAGTAAGTGAATAGTAAATGGTGATGATTAAGCTAAAGATGCCCACTTTGCTTGCTCTACAATAGTGTATTTAACATGCATAGTCAAATACATATGAAACTAAATATTTAAAAGGACATTTTATTGACATTATTGATCATAAATAATAACCTGTCGGTGTCAGTACAAAAAAAGAGCAAATTTTTTTTTTTTTTGGATAGCAAGCAGGAGGATAGCTTATATACCTTAATAGACATTTAAAAGCAGCGCTCTGTGCCAAGATACAATTGCGTTGCGTTTCATCTTCAAATCAAAATAATTGTTCTGCAACACTGCCATTGTCAACTTTATTTTATTTGTTAAATTACGAGAGGCAAACTTTAGCGTAGCTAGCGGACCAACCTAACTCTTCAACTGTCAGGAATGCAAATGGCAATAAAATCCATGCAATTTTGGTGCTATAGTTCTGCTATTTGTTTCCATGCGGTATTCAGATACAGGTAAATATGAGAAGTGACGTCACATAGCTCATGTTTCACCTTAGGTCGGCAGCGCTCCGCCTTCCCCCATTCTTTTCCACTCGAGACTGTTTATATCAAAGCGTGCGAGTGCGCGACTGCGCAGTATAAACAGAGTGATTTTACATGCCGGGGATAACGCTACAGTGCATTTTCATTACCATGGTGTACCGTATTACAAAATACCGGCACATTTAGACTCAAAACCAGTGGAAATTTAAAGACTACTTCAAAATCATCTACTCTAACCACAACTAGTCGATTTTATATATTTTAATAAATATAAATATTTAGTAGTCATTACTCCCTTTAGCACAATGAGATGCAAGGATATTGCTAAATAAAAGGACATAGCCAGAGGAGATGATCCACATGTGCCAGGAGCAAAAAGTATGTTAATGTCTTTCTTAACCAAAGTCCTGAATAAAGAAAACAAGAACGATGACTCAGGTCACTGGGTTTTTTAACCTCCCCCTTCAGCTTATCCACTCAGAGAACTCTGCGTAAACAAATCCCACCCAAACACCGCTTATCTAATCTCCTTAAGCAGCGAGCAGTTATTTGGACTTCCCCCTTAGAGCCATCCAAAAGTTTTCCATGAGGCCCACAGGTCCCGTTTGCAAAGAGAAACACCCATCCCAGCTCTCCTCTCAGAGATCTCACAATCTAAAAGGTCATTTTGGTTGCGTATGACAATGCATGTTATTACATCATGTACTGTGAGGGACTAGTATGAAATCAAAAGTTTACAATAACCGATCGTGTAACTTGATCTTGCATGCAAAGTAACACGAAACACTGCAACAGGCTGCAAATCTGCCAGACAACACCTAAATGAGTGTTTTGCTGCACCTGTTTTGGATCTCTCAGACCACAAACAACTGTTATTCACTTAGCAATTGCCACAGACACATGTACTTAAAACATAAAAAAATAGGATTGTTTTCTTTGCAAGGGAAGGCTGCGTTTCCAGTACAATGCATTTAAAATATGCTTTGGACATAATTAATATACCTGGGTAGAACGCCCAATTATATTTGGCATAAAAAATGTATCCATCAATGATAATGACTGTATCTGTGATTGATTAACTAGTCGATAAACCGCGCTTCCTCGTCTTCTCTCTTTCCTGACTTTTTTGCTGTGAGTGGGGCGTGTATGCACACTCCTCTTCCGTGTTTGCACCAGTTAAAGTGCCTGGTGGTGACACTCAGTTGTAAAATACAGTACATTAATATGACAGTTCAGAGAGTAGAAGAAAAACAGATATCAAGTGCTAACACCAACATGACGTAAACACAACATGAGTTTGTGACGTCATCAGCACCACACGTCTGTTAAAATCCTATGGGAAACACTGGAAGGCGCTAACAACAAAACCAAATCTTAATTCCTGTTTGGTCACCACCAAGCACTGAAAGACACACAGACAATAACTAAATGTTATTTCTCCGTCCCATTAAGCACAGCTAACGCCCAAAGTGTACAGCATACCACTCATAACTGAATCCTGGCTTGTGCACCGCTCTGCAGTTCTAGAAACAGACTGTACAATGCAAACACATGCGTCAAAACACAGAACTCTGTGGAACCTGGTAGCCACCTCTACTTCCAGAAACAAATTAGGTGTTTATTGTAGTAGCCAAAGGTTGTTTGTGCAAGCTAGGAATTCCTGAGGCACATAACAGATTATCATCAATGGCTTTATGTTGGACCTGGCCATATGGAGGCCAAAATACATATAACCTACTATATTTTGCAGTTCAATAACAGAATTTCCCCACAGACAAGCGTGTCAATAGCTCGAGCACTTAAGAGTCAGAAGTGTTGTTTGCATGAAGTTTTTACGAGACATCAGCACCACAGCTATAAACAAACCTTTTTCGACACTTGTTTGGGCTTCTGACGGAAGCGCTGAGAACCGCAGACGGTATGGCCAGCCTCAATAGAATCAATGTACATTAGTTCAAGCAAATAAAGCCCTATCTATGTGCCTGATCTAAGAAAGACAAACCATAGACGGCTAAATTGTGAGATAATGATCCAGTTGGGATGTCAGACCAGGTTAAGGAATTGGAATTATTTTAAAGGATTAAGCTATACATCTAATGATACAGCAACAGCAGACCTTGAATTGCAACTCATACACTAAATCAGATTAGTCAAATATTTGTTAAAAGACGACAAGGGTAGTTATTGCTCACATGCACACTTGCTGTTAGGTGAAGTATGTCGAGAAATGAGGGAAGTGAGCCTGGAGCTTCTGCAGATGATATGACAACCCTGAACCAGATGACATGTAAAACAAGCTCATGGTTCAAAGTAAGGTATACAGCTTCACACCTGTAACCTATCCTGTTCCAATTCAAAAGGTCGAGCGACAACAGCAAGCTGGGTTTCATCTTCAAGTGGATGATATACAGACCGCGGAACACTTCAAGTTGGCTTTAAAGGATCAAACTGATTCAAGGCTCTTAAAATACAGCTGGCATACACCGCAGAAAACCTTATGATCCAGACTGTAAAAGGCTGTTGCATTATTTGTGTCATTGTCCCCGATTCACTTAAGAATTAAAGCATCGAGCTACATAATTACCCCAAATGCAATGATGCGTTTAGGTCAATTGGACAGTAAAAAAACGACATTATACCAACCTTCCTTAAAGCAGCCAATAATTATTGGCCAATTCACGGTATGTAACATAAGGTGGGCAAAGCGTCACTGATGCTAATCATGTGAGGGGGACTCGAGACTCCTAAATAGACAAGACAAACCTGAAAAATCATTAACTAAAAACATTTACCCTGTATTGAGCCTCTATTCACAATGGTCATGTCAAGGTTCAATGACCACCATATGGTCGGAGGTCAAATTGCATTTGAAGCCTGGAGAGGGTTGCAGTCAATGAAGCCTGCACAACCAGCTAATGCCGCAAGTTTTTCAACACATGATCACAGCATCAAAGCATGGACAGAAAGATGTGCATTCTCTGGCTAACTAAATCATACCATCCAACCATTGGGCTGTTCTCATTAATCCAGGAATCTAGCCAAATAGGCCTTCTTCATTTGAAGAGAACTCGACAGTCAAAATTCACATGACCCAAAACTCACTGACAGAGAGCAGATGCTCACACTAATGGTCATTCCTTAGGCTGCACACGGATGAGGGCCTCGCTCAAGATTTATTGTACATACATACCCGTGAGGAATGCAAAATCTGAAAATATCGCAACTACCTGCTTAAAGATGGAGGAGGAGCACATTATGTAAATTATTTGGAAACCATTAGTCTTGTTTACAGAATATAAATGCTGTTGGGAAAACATCCAAAAGTGATGACATCAATAGTTTACATCAGGCAAAGTCAAGGTCTCAAAGTGTTTAATGTTCTGGCACAAGCATTTCAATTTCAATTTGAACAGCTACTACTGGAGCCAAATCATATATAAAAGGAATGTCTGCAAAACATATATAAAAAGAATGTCTGAAAACCAGAAAACAGGGCAGCATGTGTCAGACAAGGTAGAAGACAAGAATATGAAAAACACAAGTTACAGGCAAACGGTCATTTAGGGCCTAGTCACATTGTCCCAATCCAACCGCGCCCAGGCACGTTTGACCGCTAAAGACTGGTTCGATTGACTACTGTGAGTGCTTGCGGTCTTTCTAAAGTTCACAAAAGTCCAGGAATAACACAGTTGACATTTACAGGTTAAACCAAAATGCTCCTTTGCACACGAAACAGGCACCAAAAGGGAAAACAAACATTCCAAAAGTGTGCTAATTCAGCGAAACCCAAGACGTAGAAACCGCACACTGGGAGAGGCATTTTCTTTCACCTGGCCAACATTTGAGTTTACAGGGCAGTGTACGGACTGTTTGGATTTTGAACAGCACACACAATCCATTTAGGCCAGCCAGACTTGGGCCCCGTCACTCAGCCTTCTGTTAAATCCAAGCAGCTTGTTATGCAACAGGCCTGTGTGTATATCAGTTTTCCTGAGGTTTTAACACTGTTTCCAAAGTTCTGATACCACTATCCTTCTGGTGCTTAAATAGTCGGTTTAAAAAATCAGAACTGAATTGGAAAACCTCAGAAAGCCCAAAAACTTTTTGCCACAAAACAAACCTACACAAATAAACAGGTTTAAGAGAATTTAGGACATCGAATTAGACATGGCAGAGATTTAACCCAACGATGCAGAAGTTTTGGCATCCACTATTTGAAAGTACTTTTGAAGTGGGTTCGAAGTAGAGACAACATAGGTGTCAGGAAACAATAGGCTGAATCAATTCACAAGGCCGCACAAACTTTACCGTAGCAACCTGAAACTCAAGAAGGTACCTCACTTTTTGTGGAACCTGAAACAAAGTGACCTCAGCAATGAATAATTAATGGACCAAAGGGCCACTATGGTAGCATAGCAAATGGTACAAGTTCTACTACAGCTTTATTATGAATAAAATTGTAGTCTGGTATTCATAACATATCTGTACTATAAAAAAAAGATATGTTGTTTTTTGTCAATTGTTTTACTCTTTGTACATAGTGCATTATAGTTTTTATTTAATTTCTCTTTTTTTGAATCTTAATTTATATTTGCACTATGTTTGAACCAGCTTTCTTCTGCACTAAACTCTGTATCCAAGTCAAATTCCTTGTGTGTGTAAACATTGGCAATAAAGCTCCTTCTGATTCTGAATAGTCCAAGTAATTGTAGTGCTAAGATCTAATACCACTTATTTTTAAAACTAAAAGGAAAACATATATATATATATATATATATATATATAAACACCATTTTTAAACAGGTGTGAAAACACAATCTGCCATTTTCTAGTGCACTTCCTGGCTAAATGGATACATGCACTACGCAAACTGCTTCACAATAACAACTAAATACTTGTCATGACAACCTCACATACCACTGTGTCGAGGAGATACGCCCCAAAAATTTTGGGAACAAGAACTGGTCTGGAAACAAGCTTTGGATTCTTACAGCATTGAACATGCAGAAAAATGGACATCCCGGAATGGAGATCATATGTCCTTTTATGCAAAGACATGCTAGTATCTATTTCTTTAGTGCAATAAAAACTTCTGGTTATTTGGATTTTATTGCACTCTTGATCTACTCCCTAACCCTAAACCTAGGGCTGGGCGATATACCTGTTCATACCGAATACCGGTGTATGTCGCTTAAATAACGCGCGGAATGCGGCGCAGCGCGACACTGTTTCAGTGGGCTACCTTTTCACTGTTGCACTGTGACCGGCCATTCACACAGAATGTGTCTTTGTATGCCGCAGCACTACTTTATTATAATTTTTCTATGTAAATGCCCGAAACGGAGGCGTTTGGATGTTTGCATTCATCTCTCGCATGAGCGGTACATATTTACATATTTCTTTCCCGTCGCAATAGGAACGTGCACCTCACGGCTTTACGTTATATTAAATATACTAACAAACATTTTCAAAAAAACGATTGTGTTCCCCTTATATCTGCTCAATATACGCATATAATATTTGTTTTTAGTTTGAACTTTTTCTCTATGTGCTATGATGAGAAATAAGGGTCAGTGAGGAGGCTTGACAGCGTGATGCGATTGCTGTCCTCCCACATATCTAATTAAAGCCTTTGTTTTATAATTAAAAAATATGATTTCAGGAAATCATGAAGCCATTGTAACTTTGTAAACTTTGCAGTTATTATAGGGGATACTGTGACTGTCATAAAATGACTGTATAAAAGGGCATTTTAAGTCTATCAACATCACTATTTCCTCTCTGAAACAGTAGAAAATGTGGTTAAAAAAATACAGCCATGTACCGAGAAACCGGTATAAATCTGGAAAACACTGTTATATAAATCTTTGGTCATACCGCCCAGCCCTACCTAAGCCAACCAGAAACAACATGTAGACAATACAATGTATTAAAATGCTTTTTCTTACACAGGTACACAGTAGTGTAGGACCTAATAAAATGTTATGATGACTAATTCTCAAAAGTGACTCTCGAGTAGTCAGTCATGTTTTTGAACAAAATGTGTGTTTTATTAAACAATACTGATTACAATGTTCATATAACAAATATGACTCAATAATTAACTACAATAGCTACAACAATGTGCAATTATAAGCCACTCAAGGAAATGATTGCGCGCAAGTTAAAATGTTCAGTATATATGCAATGATTTCTAATTTCTGTAATGTTACATAAAAAGTAACTCCAAAATCCTAAAAAACAAAAGTGAGAAGGTATGATAATTCATAAACTTCTTTTTAAAAACATCTGTTAACACACTTTCAGGGTCTATAGAGATAAAAAGGCTCTGCTAACAGTCCCATCGCTCACCACATCTCATTTCCATGCAAAGCTACGCATTCACATGTGCCACCTGCACAAGACGTGAGTGCATGCATTGACGCAGTTTGATGCCTGCAACTGTACGGCAGTACCAAAGTACAAGTTTAAATGCCCTATTTAAACTTGTGCCTAGTTCCTCTTTATCTTGTTCACTGATAGCTGTACCACAAACTGAGCGTGCTTACAAAGACAGACTGTACTCTATGTAAAATCACACAAAACCTATTCACATACTTTTCAAATGGAAGGGAGGGTACAATTTTTTCTAAGCTGTATAGAAAACGTGTACTTTGCTGGGTTGGCGAACTACAAAATGAAGCTTGACGGAAAAGGAAAAACACAAACATCTGGAAATTTCTAATTTAGGAGCCTTTCCCTGTTTTTCCATGCCCCGTGAATCACTAGAAAGCATCATTTCTCCTAAAGAAGAGCAAACCACAAAGAGACAAAGTACAGCCATCATGGTTGGGACTGACCCCATTACAGAGAAAAAGCACAGAAGAGGAAAACCAAACCAGTCAATGGACAGAAATTCAGTGCGTCATAGATGTTAGTGCACAGAAATAATTGCTCAGTTATGTTACATAAAGTTGGTATGGGCGGTTAGCGTAGACGACACGCACTCTGCAACAAAGCAAGCTTGCCATCAAACTTAAAAAAAAAAGCCTTAGAAAGCATTACATAATTGCGCTGACAGGAAGTGTGGCCTAAGTAAACCATCCTCTGTTTAACTTCCTCAAAGGAAACACAGATTATCGCTTCATATTCCCAACAATATATATACATGTAGGCTCATTTATAAACACGAAAGTTAGCATATGGAAGATATTTATATGAAGACATCTACAGGATTAGATTTGCATTTGCCCATTATTATTTATAATTGAATTTTTTGCAATATTTTAACATACTTATGCTTTTCATTAATTTTTTTATAAAATATAAATGAATTTACAAATGAATGTATAACATTAAAATTAATGTTTTTAAATTGAGAAAAGTTATGATGTAACTCTGTGACAGCTCTAGATTGATAACACACATGCTTGAAAACGATGGTTGATTTCAATCTTTTTAATTTAAAAGAAGTTATCCATCAACATAACTTTGCCGTGGTAACATTTAAATCATTCAAATAATTTAATATCATCACAGGAAACCAAAGCCTGAAGTTCTCTCACGCTGGCCCAGGCCATACTTGACATAATCTGCGCTCGGCCTTCGCACAACAGTGTAAAAAAGACACTGCTTACCTGTAGTAGCGGGACTGTAGGTAAGTCGAACACACAGCTTTGGAGACGTGGCTAGCAGAGCCGAAGTCAATCACTTTCACACGGAAGGGTTGTCTTACAGGATCTACCAGCATAATGTTCTCTGGTTTAAGATCTGCATGGATCAGGCCCAAGCTTTTGAGCTTCTTCAGTGCCATGGCCACCTGTTGTAACACGGGCCTAATCACCTTCAGTGGCAATGGACTGAACTTGTTCTGCTTGAGGAAGTCATACAGGTTCTGCTCCAACATTTCGAACACCAGACAGGTATGGTTCCTGTGCTGGAAACACTCGAAGGCCCGCACCAGGTTATGCTCCTCAGCATTCTCGCCGCTCAATCGGGCCAAGATGCTTACCTCGATCTGGCCTTGCCGTGCATACGACGGGTGGTTCTTGAGTATTTTCACTGCCACAATCTCATTTGTGCCCCTTTTCCAACACTTGACCACCTGACCGAACGTACCGCGGCCCAAGAATTCCAACACTTCGTAAGTGTGCTTCATGGAACACAGCACCTCATGTTGAACCAACTGATAGTCGCCGTCCCCAACTCCACTTACAGCTCCCGTTCCCGTTCCATTCTGCTCGGGTGGAGCCAAGGCCACCGTGCTCCCGACGTTTGTTGGCAACATAGCAGGTAGAGTCGAATGTTCCTCTACTATCTGCATGATGCTCTTGCCGTTCTTAAGCTTCTCGCCTTTGCATCTAAACCCACATTTTTGGGTTCCGTCAACCCAATTCAAACCGCCGGTTCTCTCCACACCGTCGCTTGGTCCCAGAGCGCTTCTTCTACTACTACTACTACTACGGCTGTTTTGGCCACTTTCTCCACCTTTTTCTTCGACTGTTGGGGCCACACTGGAAAAATACTGGAGGCCACCTTCTGATGCCAAACGTTTGTATGGCGAGGAAGCCTTTCCAAGGAGCTCCCAAGGAGCTGAAGAGGGTTCAGTCTTTATTGAGAGATCCCCTGAAACACAGGGTTTCCTGCTACTTAGCTCTTCAACTTGCGATAAGGGAATAATTTCTGTAGGGTGTGCAATGCCTAGATTCACACCAATCACGTAAGTGCGATGGATCTTTTCATGGTAAACACAGCTGCTGGGATAAATTTTCTTCTCTCTGCAAAAGGCACTTGTCTGGGGTTGATAAACATGTGGTGGGCAGACTGCAACTTGTAAGGCCATACCTATAGGAAGAGGAAAAATACTATTAGATTTGTTAATTACAAATATCAAAATAACAGTTTGACTACGATACACTCACATATTTTTTTTTTACAAAACTAAATACAAGTTCTAAATACAAGAATTATACAAACTATAAAAAACAATGAAGGCCTCATAAATGTAGACCAAGGTTTTGACAAAGTATCCAAACCTTAAAAATCATCATGAGCTTGACATAAAAACATGCAATATATGAGCAAACTCAAACAGACAGACAATCAGACAGACAGTTGACCAATAAGGATTATCTGTCTTCGTTTTATGCCAGACAGGCTACTTATACTGACAAAACATATGGCACAAGTTCAGACACGAGAACAGGTGAGGCAGCAAACACTTCCACACGCACCAACCCACAACACAGATAAATCTGATATAATTTAGCCAATAGAGTGACACTCTTAAAGACGTGCAAATCTTAACTCTTTGTTGTTAACAAAATAAAAGATTCAACTTTGAGGAACGCTTGTTCGATGGGCTTTGTTTTATAACTGTTACACAACAACGGCATTATTCATTTCAATGCAACTTGGGACAAGAATAAACAAATAAAGTTATTAAACATCCGCTTCTGTACTATTTTTATTTTCCTGTTAACTACTACAACTAGAAAAACAAAGTTTAAGTCCACTTTTGAAACTACAGACCCCCAACATCTTTAAAAGGACAGTCCCCATCTGGAGGTCTGCTTTAATGTGGTCTTTTCTAAAGTAGTGTAATCCTCCAGGAGGAGCAAGGAGGCATGGTGTTGGGTTGCAAGGGTCTGTACGGTTTGCAATCGCTAGTACCTCCTGCTATAAACACGTGGCAACTGACCTTTCCCCGTGTCAAGACCTAAAGGGGTTGGGGGACAGATATCTCAGAGAAAAACACCTGTTGATAGCGCAACTGTTGGGGCTATTAAAGTTTAATGGCAGGAAATGATAGGGAGCTGAATTCCCCCACAGTGACAGGCATACATGCAAAGTAATTGTAAAAAAATATTAACTTGGTCTGTGTTACTAAAAGAACATCAGCTATGCTTTAATATAGTTTAATACAACATTTAAGAAAAACAATACCCTGCTAAAAATATTTAAAAAGAGAGGAGAAACGTACAATGATTGTAAAATGTATCCTGTAAAGTTTGCGTCAAATTTTAATACGTAAAATAATACGTTTCTTTCACTGTAGACATACAATGCATTTCAGTTTTTTATATTCTGCTGCTGATACCATCAGTAGTACACTGAAAAGTTAGGAAAGAAAACCAGAAGTGAGCTGCTAACAGATAATCTGGCTTCTGCAATATCAGAAGGGTGAAGTAACTTGCGTGTTGTATCGATAAAATCCAAGGCTGTCAAGTTTACACGGAACTCCCTAAAAACCTACAATTCCACACCAACAGTTTCTGAACTCACATTGTTAAAATATCCGTTAATATACATTAATATAAATCTGTAACATTTAATGCTAGTTTAACGGTTATAAACACCATGATTTAAGTCAACATTAACGTCACGGGTTTCGTCGGCGAGTTACTAAACTTCACGACCATAGACACTAAAACTTGCAAAAACACGTCAATGACTTTGAGTGAAAAAATACACGCATAACACCTACCAAAACAAATACCAAACCCTGCGAAACACTGTTCAAGTTGTTGGTGTGGCGTGGCAACTTTTTTGCCACAACTACGAGCTCTCGATAACTCGCCCGAAGTCGAGACAAGATTAAACCGGTAATATGTACTCAAATACGTTTGTTTGCATATGTACACGTTTATTAAATCTCCCTTACCTTCACAGACAGCAGCTGTGTCGAGACTGCAGGTCTTTAGTGAACATGTTCGGGTTTAATTCGCACCCGCTGCATGTTTGACGCGCTCGCGCTGCCATTTTGTCCTCTCGCTGGACGACGAGGGGGGAAACACAAGCTCCCTCATTTTCAAGTCCGCATAACTCGCCTACTAAACCAAGCACGGGTGCCGAAACGGGTCCAGGGCAGAGTTACGGATGTCCGCTTCGAGCAGGCAAGGATTACGTCGTCATTCCGAGGACGTTTTGGTCCCACTAGTTTGTTTCCTTCTGACGGCGACGACAAACTCTATCAGCTTAACTCGCTCGCGCACTCTCAGCTGAAAGCTCGTGAACGCGCTTGCAGCGCTTCTTCTTGCCCGTGTGAGAGGTGTGACGCGCTACTGCCACTGACAGGTCTGGAGAGTGAACGCGCACAGTGGAATACCGCGGTTTGGTGTCCCCGTCTGGTGGGGTTATGTAAACCGATGGCAGTGATTTTTTTTAGAATGAGAAAGTTATTGATTTTCTTTATTTTAAATTACTAAATTCAGTTATTAAACAACATATTTTAAGCAATCAATAAAATCAGTAATATTTGTTGGCTACATTGTACATTAGCAAATATCAGTAATTGATGTCTAATATGTTGTACATTATTCGTTCGTGTATAACTAATGTTAACACATAGAAGTTATAACATAAAATCGAAAAGATATATAAATATTATAAAATATAACTGTAAGGTTGTTACAATATTACATCATTGCTAATACTAACATTTTGTGTTGACATTTACAACAAGGTTGAAAACAAACAGACAAGTATGATTGACACTTTTATTCAGGAGAAGCATGTCATTTTTAAAGCTGCCATTGTTTTACAAGTAGCACAGTACACCTTTGCAATTAAAATGGGAAAGCAATTATTTATGATTACTCCATGATGAAATGTGTTGGACAGTGTAGTTTATGACAAATGCATATGAATCTTATCATGATTATGTGTGTGCTTCTGATAATATGTACACATTTAACATTACAATGCAACAATATGGCCATCGAATGCAATAACATTTCATCAACCATCAACATTTCATCGATCAAGTGAGTGTTTCGTACACACTTCACACAAGTTTCTTTTTTATTGATAGCATTCCCTTTAAAATACCATACTGAGCACATAAGACGCACATCAGAAGTTAAAACAAAGAGAAGCGCATTTGGGGTTGTCTGGAGAACAATTGTAAAAAATGTTGAGCATTGATAAAAACATCAAGAACCCTTGAAAATGATCATGCTTGGAGCACAACGTGAGAATAATCGATTCTTGATCAGAAAAGAAAAAACGTGCACTTAATCATGAGTGGCACTGCACAAACTCAAGTCCTGTCCACACAAAAACTGATATTTTCAAAACCACAGCTTTTTCTATTTGGTTTGGCTGTTCGTCCACACGCAAATGCAGTACCGGTGTTATATCGAAAAATGCACCCCTGCCAGATTAGGCACATTATGGTTAGGGTGAGGATAAAGTGTTAGGGGAGGGGTTAGGATTAGGTGTGGTGAGGGGTTAGAATTAGCCAATTGGACAGCATGTTTTTGAAGGGGCTGTGCATTTTTTGGCACAACACCATTTACTGTTTTTTTTAACGATAAAGGTTAAAGCTTGTGTACGTGTTGATTAGGCCTAGGCAACGGTCAAGGCTATTCCTCCATTCCTTCACATTCAAGTACAACTCTTTAAAAAAGCCTCTCTGAAACCTCAAAATCCCCAGATAATACACAAGGGTTTATGCAATGGCATCCAAATGTATGTACATATTTCGTAATATGCAAGTCATCATTTAAATATTTAATTGCACATTATGGGCCTAATTCATGAAACACGAGCAGAACAAGAAAGAAATGTAAACCTGGCTGGCTCCCTACTCCGTATAAATGATGCGTAAAATATTCAAATGTTCTCTATGCTTTTAGAAAAACTGATTAAATTCCATTTTGATGCACTATGTATCATAATGATGTTTCACAAGTTCTTTTGCCCTGTCTTTTATCATTTTTTAATTTTGGGTAAAACAAAGTGCTGGTCTCAGTTTTTTTACAAATCCGTTCAACCACAGTGAAGAAGAGGAGGGACAAAGAATTAATTAACCAACCATCATACTTGTACAACACAACATTGGAGAGGTTAATATTAATGTTCCCAAGCGCCACCAGCTGGCCGTTTTCAGAAGATCACCAGGTGATCTGAAAACCAGTAAACATGTTTTTTTGGTTTTAACCGTAAAGGCTTTGGGGGACACAGTATAATTAACTAATGAATTGGTGAGCATATAGCCTATTGGTCTCTTATGCATTTATGCAATATAATTTAGCCAACCAGAGAATGAATTCCAGAGGATTCCAGCATTCCTAGACACGTAATTTGCGTAGCTGTAGTTCATAGGTGGGGATTATGCTAATCTGTGAATGAGCGTGCATGCGCGCTGTTTACGAATGATTGTAATTTATTAACACACACACATTTTTACTATCAAACCTGATGTTTACGAAGTATTTATGAATCCGTTGGAGAGTTTGCGGGAAGGTTAGTTTTACACGCAAATTACTCAGAATTTACTCATTTATTTACGAATGTTTCATGAATGAGGCCCATTGACAGTATTTGCTAGGTTCACCTTGTTTACAATTCAGTATACTATTCTAAACAACAGCAGTCCTTGCCTCAAGTATTTTAATATTTTGGCAAAACTCAAGTCTCGATGCATTCAATAACAGTCCCTAATGTATAATGGTATCGGAGATAAGGAATGTTCATCCGATGATATAAACCCATTGTTAAAGATGTGGGAATGTGAGCTTTGAAGGGTTACTCAACAATGTCATAGACTTTTAAGAGAATATAGCGACAATAAATAGAATGTGAAAGCCAGGACCAATGTTACTTCATATTTCATACGTTGCATTTAAACATCTACATTTTCTCCTTGTATTAGAATTTCCTGAAGGATCTTCTGGTAGAACGGAGAGTAAACAAGCTTGTTGAAGGTTACCAACCGTCCCAATTTAACAGCTATTTCTTCTAACTCTTTGCTGATGGGTGCCAGACCTCCAGGGAGGGCAGGGGCACACCTGTTGGTGCAGGTCTCCAAGAACCCCAAGAGGTAAGTTTGGATCCGGGAGTCTATTTTGAAAAACAGAACAATTAATTAAAAAAATTTTGGTTCAATGCTCAACACTTTTGATGCACAAAATTCTGAAGGGCATGCTTACCAATGACCTTACGAATGGGGTTATCGGCAAATTTAGCAGCTACAATTTGGCCTTTCAAAGTGCTCTCTCGTTCTGCCGAAAAAAGTGAAAAGCCATGCTGAGACAGACATCCTCTGAGCTCCATACACAACTTTTCTCCGATAGAAGCAAAAGTTTCATCATCTTTGAAGGACCTAGGAAGAGAACAACATAAGAGTCACAAATAGGATAGTGTAACTATATGACAATATAGTGCTCTGTAAAATTAACTTTTGACAGTCTCATTGTTTATAGGAATAGTTTACCCAAAAATGAAAATTTTCCATCATTTACTCACCCTCATGTTATTTCAAACCTTTATGCATTCTTGCTTCAGCAGAACACAAAAGATATTTTGAAGAATGTTGGTAACCAAACAATGGTGGTAACTATTCACTTCTATTGTATGGACACAAAAATAATGCATGGATGGACACTTATCTATCCAATGATGCCACGGGAGCTGAGCAACGGTCAAATTTCAAAAGTAAATCAAATAAATATAGCGGAAGTTGGTTTTTAATGTAAGTTTCTCGTGACTAAACTATCTTTTTATCAACACTAACGTGTAGGTTGTTGTTAATACGTCATAGGTCAAATAGCATACAGGTCATATGACCATCAAACATGGTGGACGCAGTGTGTCAGATATGTATTCATACTACTCCTACTCATACTTTATAGTACATACTGTGGTGACAGCCGATAGGTAGGTACTTTTTCAAATTCAGTACGTACTGTCACAGTATGTGATTTCGGACACAGCAGGTGTCATGAAAAATTCGGTCATCGTGTTAATTGTGTCCGCTTAGGACACAATTTAGTAGGTAGTTGATATGCCTGATTACAGAATTGTTAACTCAATATGTTGTTGTATGGCTAACCAAACCTGTGTTTGCTTCTAGCGAGCTAGATACGCTGGGTAAAATAAGAGCATTTAATTACATTTTTCAAAGTTTACGAAAAACATATAGGCATTTAAGCTTGATGCATCGTACAAGCAAGTATTTCTGGGTCAGCATCTCCTTAACAAACAAAAAAACATCACTTTTGATATTTAAAAATTAACATGGGTTTATTATACTAAATAACTAAAACCGTAAGAACGAGATTTGTTTGATTTCACTACTCATAGGCTCATCAATGTACTATTATATGAAGCATTTAGGGAAAAAGACAATAATGGTCATTTTAATAAAGTACTATCGACATAAATCATAATGGAATTTTTTGTATTGCAATCAGACCCTAAAAAGTGTACCCAGTAGAAGTTCGTTTAGCACAGAATTTCGAGAGGGGACCCGATTTGTCATGACAGCGGAGTGTGCCATTTGGGACAGGAAATTATATGACCGGAAATTATTCTGCAGACACTGGCGTTGCAAAAGCTCACCGGCGCCATCTTGTGCAACTAGCCCGTTGACGCTTAATTATCCAAACTCCTTTTAAAACAAAATTGCTCCCATCTTACAATTTTATTGCCTATTTAAACTTACGGTGTGTGCATTTCCGATACAAGTATCTTAATGGTTTTCTTCAATCGTTCCATTAGGCCCGGAAGTCCAGAAATGGCCTCGCCAGCACTGTTATACACTATTAACAGAACTGATGCCACCAGTGCCAGCTGCTCAAGTTCCTGTTGCATTTCTTGAAATCTACTTTGATCCATGAGAAGAGTCTTCGAGGACCATACAGGGGAGAGAAATGTTAGGAAAAGGTTTATTTCCTGTGACATTACAGAACTTGGATTGACTAAACAGTAACATTCATGTAAAATTAAAGGGGCAGTACACCCAAAAAGAAAATTCTTCTTTTATTGGGTGAGCTGTTCCTTCTAGTGTTAACAAAAGTCAAGTTACCTCAGGAAATGACCCTGCATCATGGTCCCATTTCAACAGGCCTAGATAGGCGTGATTGTGCAGAGTGAGAGGGATTTGGGAAGAATTAGGTGTGCATGTCGCTCCTCCCTCCACCTCTCCACGAGTTACATAATCTGCTGTGTCCTGGAGCCATTTTTTTGTGAAATCCAAAGCATCTACAAAAATTAAAAGATCTCTATATTAAAAAGATTAGGAAAGTACATGAAGCCTTGCATGTTTTTTTGATCTGACTTTAATTCATTGATTTTGCTTACTGGGCTGTTTTTCTAGGAACTCTTGAAATTTCTTTCGCTCATATTCCACTGACTGCTGTAGGAGGTGAGGTCGCAGACTGCTAACAGCAAAGTTGGCCATGTCTATCTTCATCTTGTCGAGCACTGCGAATATAGACCTGCAGATTGTGTATAAATAAAGCAAATTCTATAATGAGCTAACAAAGCAAATTCTACCATGAGCTCATTTGATTTTCACATCTGAATGCCACTGTTATTGTGAGTGACTTACTTAAAAAGTGGGACAATTTCAGTGATTTCGCGAAGGTTTTTGACGTCACTGTCACGACACGGTGCACAAAAGGTTGCCATCATGTCAATTATAAACCGGGCCACTTTACTAATGTCCAGAGCACCATTTTCAGCCTCCTGCTGGATCAGTGAGAGGTCCAGAGCTTCTTCAATTTGACCTCTAAGTCGACTCTGTCCTGGCAAGAGAAAGGACAGCAGAGTCTGGTGTAGAGGGAAAAGGTTAGGGAGAGAATTATCAAAATAAGTGTGATGAGAAAAAAATAGCTCAATCTTTAAACTGGTCCAAAAATGTGTCGGTTGCTTTCTATGAGGAAAACCTGTGATATGCATACACTGAATAACTCTTAACAACGCGTTCATTACATATAGTCATTCAGTAGACGGCGCTTTTATCCAAAGCAACTTACAAATGAGGTAAACAATAGAAGCAATAGTTCAATCTTGTATGATGGATAAATACAGAAATAGTTCAAACTTGTATGATGGATAAATACAGAAATACATATATTTATAGAAATAATAATTTTAGAATGACTTATTTTCTTTCATTACCTCTTTAATATCTCCAACCAGTTTGATAGCATGGCTGTACGATGGTGGGTTCTCACTCAGCTCTGTCTCAAGACAATCCCAGAATGCTTTGTGCATTATTTCTTTGACCTGTTTCTCCAAACTTAACATAGAGAAAGATGTTTATACATTTAAAGAACAGGAACGTTCAATGTTAAATGCAGAGGAGAAAAACAAGATGAATTTGGACTATGATATGAAATCAGTTGTAATATGGACTTATTATAATAGTCAATAGTCTTTGTTTCATAAAAGACATTTTCTAATAATAAAAACTATACTTTATAACATTTTGATAATGTGTTTTAACAATGTTTCATATATTATTACCTTCCCTCCTCAGGCTCAAAAGGCTTCACTTGAAAAGCACTGTTTAACACTATTTCATGGGCTAGTGCCATATTGGTGACTCCTTTGGCTGTCTCCATAAGTTCTTCCACCGAGACAAATCTAGGTGGACTGGCTGTGTGCATTTGAATGCAAAATTAAACATTATAATAAAACACACTTATAAATTAACAAATGCTTCACTTATTCTAAGTCTAATGTGTTCTTACACTGTGGCGTGAGTCTGTGAGGACTGGGAGCATTTCTTCCCATTCGCTTTCCGATCATCTCCTCTGATGGTACTGCAGAATTCTCCATTCCATCCTTGTCCATCTTATTCTGCTCCTCTTTAGAGGACTTATTGGATTCCTTGGGCATCCTTTGCTTAAAAACAAAAGGTCTGAACGAATAAGAAATCTAACAGGCCTTTTTTTACAGACTACAGCATAAGCCGAAATTCACAATGTGTTCAACACTCCAATTGCTCTTTCTGTTCATAGCTTGACATCTTTTCTTTTGATAAGTTGTTTTGCCTTTATTATAAAACTATCTAGGGGGCTATTTAAAGCATTAGACATTTGCATTTGGAAGCCAACTCTCTTGTAATCATATCAAATATTTGATTTCCATAAACTCGTCTTCTTATCAATATTGATATGGTTTATATTGCTGTCACATAAATAGAGAGTAAATTAATCTGTTTACGTTACTAAAGAAATCTCTGCATCCATAAAACAAGCCTGATTCTTTTCGTCGCATCAGTCTGCGCTGTAACGCCCGGTCATCCATTCAGCAGAAACAGTACAAATAAAACATTTAATTTTGAATTTACCTCTTTTATAAATGGACTGACCGCTCTCCTAAAGTGTATTCTTATGCAGTTAAAATTCGCAACAAATAATCAAGAGTAGTCAAAACGTTGTCTGTGTTCTGGATGAATCCATACAACCTGACGTGTTTATTTACGGAAGTCTTGTTGAGATCGGTCCGTTGTAGTCTTTGAGGTGTAATTTTTTATGGGACAAATCAAAAAAAGAACTACATTTCCCAGACATGACAGCAATTTTACCGCCCCCATTGTATTCGTCTCGGACATTACGTCACAGAGTACTGTAAAAACATGAATACAAAAAGACATTTGTTTTACACATACAGTGTTATCTAAGATACTAATTAACAGTTACAATTAAAATGTATCAAAAATAATTTATAATTACAAATCGGCTCTGCATGTTAATGTATTTCAATTGATGCCACGCCATTTCCAAATTTGGTGTGGGAGGTTCCCAAGAGATGCAACAAACAGGAAAAAAATAGGACCCATTTTTATTAAATAATTGCTTAGAAAAGTGACGCAAATATACACAGGAGAAAAATAACTAAATGTACGCATCGCCAACCGCTATAAAACCCATTAAATAAAAAGAAGAACAAAACGTACAGTGCCAAAGTTAGCACGAGGAAAATACGAGATGAACCTGTCAGATCTTCGGTGGACACTAGGTGGCAGCAATGTTAATCTTTATTACATTCTCACTGAATGACTGCCACAGGTACAAAGTAAATATATTCTCTAGGAAATTCAAATTTAACATCTTGAATAATAGATCTGTCGAAAGTGTGAAGAAATCCTTGAAATTATTGCTCTTTGATAAGAGATATTGAGAGACGCGTAACGTTAACCTGACTGAACACATCCGTCGATCCGCTTAATTCCACCAGTGCAACTAAAACCAAGGTGATCCTTTTCATAAGTTATTAATTTATACAAAATTATGTCATAAATTAACGCACCACGTTATCTCGTAAACATTGCATTTTTAATACTTGTACAATCTTAAGACGCTAGTCAGAACATCCATAAATGCTAGCATGCACGTCAACGTTACCTAGCTTAGTTTAACAAGTGCAAAAACACACTAACGTTATTAAGTTGTACCAATTCTGTTAATATTTTAATTTTTTTAACTTTAGAGGACTGGGTCTGTGCTGTGTAATAATAAACTGTTATTTATTCTGTTTATATACGGTCAAACTGTTTAACTTACTTGGTATTAGCCACCACTGTATAAGAATAAATGAAACATGACTAAAAGAGACTTAAATTGTTTGAATGAGATTTCATATTTCTTATCAATTTACATGAACAAAAATAACTGTAGCAACAATGGTATTTTTCTATTGTAATGATGTGAAGGACATGGATTTAAATACCTCTTAAATTACACAGGATTGTGTTTATCCAGCCGGGTTTATTCTGGGGTTAAAGGTTTTTTTTCTGACATTAAATCCAAATTTCTCTCCTTTAGGCAAAACTAGTTTGATCGAGCCAGGTGAAAGGTTAAATCTGACCTCTGGGGTAACCTAAACAGGTAACACTCTTTTGAGCAGACGTCCTGGTCATATTCATTTTCACAACAGCAGCTATTTGAGTCAGATTACAGACACAATATGGACATGGAATGATCCCATTTTATGGATGGTGTCCTTTTAATTTTGCCTTTCATGCCTTATAAAGTTGTTTAATATCTGCTGAGGTGAATCCGTGAAGGAAGCGGATAAAGACTTTGGCCTCAGGGTCATTCGTGATAGTAGCAAATTCTAACGGGATCATTTAATTCCTACACATGATTGATACATCAGCACAAGCTAAATGGACAAAAGCCTTTCTTCTATTAAAACACCAGGCTTACTGAAGACCTCCCACTTTCTAAGTCGGTCACGATGGGATACAGGGAACCAAGCACAGGTCAAATTAAATATCTTACATCATTTCGTCTGAATGACAGTATCATCCGTCCGTTCACTGTTATGGCCCTGACCCCTATTACCCTATACTCTTAGGATGGCGGCATTTTCACCTTGATGGTTTCGGGATGGAATTTAAAACGCTTCTTGTTACGCAACGACCTGAACTTTGTATACAGTTGTTGGATTAATGTCAACGGTAGTGGTTTGGATAATGTATTCTTATGAGGACAAATTTATGATTTGAGGGTTATGCAACATTATAAAACCGGATGTGTGGGCTATAAAATCTGATTGGATGAGCCATGTTCGATGATGTTTAATATATACAGGACACACAATTGTGTTACCCCTCAAGAGTTATATTCTATTTATTAATAACATATGTTAACGGTTTAAAGTTGCGTTATAGGATGTATGACTTGCTGGATACATTTATTATTATGCATTTTTTATTATTTACCGTGACTAATACTGTAAGCAAAAATGTTAGTAGCTCGCTGACACTTCATGCATAAAATATAGATGTGATCTGCTGGTTTACTTGAGATATTCTTTACATTATTTTACATTTATTCAAGGTTAATGCAGACAACCATGGATGTTGAAACGGAGCTTTTCTCTCCGGTGAGTAGAACTAAAACAAAAGAATGTGTTTTATGAAATGAATAAAAATACATATTTTAAACCAAGATTTACACATTATTTGTCTCTGTAGATGGAAGATAGAAGTGTTCTTGGTCTGAAGATCCCCAACGTTGCCTCAGAAAATGATGGCCGTACAATCTTAGTGCATGTACTGGAATTTAAAACAAGTCTTCTTAAAGCAGTCGAGGAGTTACACATTCACAGGGTATGATTTCTGCATTCACCGTATGTTTTTTGAAGGTGTAAACCTGAACAATACAGAATAGTGGTATTGCGAATTGAAAAGAGTGTCAATAGTGAAGAATAATGAGGTCCGCTGTTTGGACTGATATTTATTGCCGTGATGTTTTCTTTAAGGTGATTGTTGTTGCGTTAACATTTGTACCCTGCTAGGCTCGGCAAGACGTCTCTTTAATTGATTACCTGACGGATTGAGATAAAGGCACCCCCATGCATCCGCATCCCATCCCACTTGTTTAGATTTTTTGGTCAGAATCATTAATATTTTAAATGTGCAATAACTAAAAGACAAATGATGGTTTTAGTCTTACTTCAGCCAAACTTTTAAAGTGAACATAAACATACAGACAATCTTAGACAAATATCAGCCCCCTAAAAGGCTGCAAGACATCCCAATATATTAGGAATGCGAGTCTGTTAGTGTCCGAACAGCATCGAGATCTATTTGGCCCGCTCGTGAAGAACTTAGGAATGTCATGTCGTGGGAGTTGTGCCACGAGTATTCAAATGAAGGAAATGCAAGCAACACATTCTGACCATCTGGGCTGAATCCAGCAGAAGTTACACGTACTTTAGAACGGGCTGTGTACACAGGACCGGCACCCTCAAGCGAAGCACTTAAAACACAAGACTGGACATGTTTAAAGGTTGTAAGAGCAAAAATAAAACAATTCTATCTCGTGTTTTATTGTTATGATGATGTTTGGTAAGGAACAAAGGCATTAACTCAATGTGATCCTCAGGCATGCCATTAAACTAACACTTTGTAGTTCTCTGGTTTATAGGGCCAAGGTTAAGATGGAGGATTTCCTGCCAGACAAATGCGTTCAGCTGAATGCCGTCGCGTCTTATATTCTTTTTAAGAGAGCGCAAAGTGTGTTCCATTAAAATGACTGGATTCACTTGGGATTTTGTCAGTTGCTTGGCCAGATACAGGAAATCCTAACATCCAGCTAATGAAAGAGTTTAGTCCTGATGTATGACACTAGTCTAGGATGAATAAACCAAAAACATAACCTTGTTATTTTCTCTTATTCTTATAGGATGCGATGCGTCTAATATAAATGCACTGCAGTCAGTTTCAGTTCCTGAAGATTAACATGGTTCACCAATTTAAGTGTTTTTACCTGGCAAAATTTACTGTCCCACTATGAATTGATAACAGTTTATCTAGTGTTCACTTTCAAGGGTGTTTTGCAAGTAGCACACTTTATTAGGAAGGCATAAATAAACTACTACATGCCCATAAAAAGCCACTATATAGAAAACCATTGAGTTAAACCTGCTGTTCCAGGTGAAAGGAGAATAAGGATGACTTCATATAGTATTACAATCTTATCTTGTGATTCCTTCACATGAAAATGAGAAACAGAATAGAAATCTTTTGGCTATTGATTTGCGACGATGGAACATTTGTGTTGTGTACTTCAGTTTTATGTTAAGATTGTTGTGTGAATTGTGTTTTTGATCATTTTTAATACAGGATTCTGAAAAACGACACGAGGAGCAGATTTGTAAGCTTGTGCTGGAGAAGCAAGAGTTAGAATGGCAGACGGTTTGTATGATAAGTAAACCGTTCTTTATTTTTATAGTACCCCAAAATGCTAGTGTGCAAAATCAACTGAACTATTAACAGCTTTTGCTTCTTATCTTCCAGGAGTCCTTACGAAACAAGATCTCTAGAATGTCAAATGAGAATTCAGAGTCACTTGCTGCTGTAAAAAAGCAGGTATGACCACTCACAAAACCTGTATACAAGTTCTGAGCTTTATTGTCAATTTTAATGTATTATTATCTCCCTTAATTTAAAGTTTCAGGCCCAGATCAGAAAAATGGAGGGAGAAGAGGTCAGTTTTTACCTAATATTTTGTCAATTACATTTCATAGTGAGATTTTTTGTCAGTGGAGAACTTCTGCAATGTTTTCTACGCTAACATTATTTGCATATTATATTGCTAATGCATTGATTATTCATCAATGGACTCATCACTTATAAATAAAGGGGAAAATCCAGCTTACTGCTGAACTCAAGGACAAAGAGATCACGAGCCTCAAGGAAGAACTAAAACTGCTCCAGGTACGTGCAAAAATCAGCACAATAAAATACATACCTCCACACGTCAACATGCCTTTTTCCCGTTTGGGACACACACGTAAAACAGTGGGAAAATCCATCTCATCACTGACCTTTTGAGTGGGGGTCTGTGTAGGTCTATTTGGTGTTGTCAGATAAATGATGTCACATGGGTGATGTATGCTTTCTCCTACGGTTCACCACACCCTCGGTTCAACCGTACGATTGGCCAATAAAGAGCCTTGTTACCCTTTTATTTGGCCATGGTAATGTGAGCGATTTTATGCTTATAATAGAAGCCCAGCAATTATTTTAATGTTTTCGGGAACACTTTGTAACTTTGAATTCAACCAGAAGAACCAAACTTTAATAGTAGACCACGTAATGCTTTATTATGTGATTATAAGTTTACTGTATATTTCATGCTGTTCATCTTTTACTTGATTTTAATTCTGTAAACACTGATTTGTAGACCTTAGTTATTGTTGGCTTGTTAGACAAACTGTTAAATGGTCTTACATTTGCTTAGGAGAAAGCGCCTGCCAAAAAATCATTGTGTCGCTAATAATGTCAAAATAACTTTTGAAGCATTTATGCATTTTAACCAATTTGTAAGGGTGCTCTATGTATTTTTTGCTAAATTACATGACGTTATTCTTAATTTTTTTATTAATTCAAAAGTTTTTTTATTTTGTTGTATTTTCAACAGAAATATATTTATTTTGAGTTTTATTGGAAAAATCTGGAATTCATTTATGGCAGAGAACCTGGTCATTTAACTTTTTTTGAACTTTAAAAGGTCATTTAGTTTGTTAAGAAAGCCACTAAAACACTTTCTCTACTTCTGCTGCTTTTTTACAGTTGCTCAGGTACAGTTTGGAGAATAAATTAGCCGAGCTGGTAAGGATTTCCAATTATATAAATTGTTGACAGAGGGGAGTGGGAGCGCTAAGAATTAAAAGGAGGAACTGAGAGGGGGAGCAGATCATCAGAAGTAACGAATAGGGAGGGCGTGACACGTGAACCGGCAGCGCCGCTGTGAAAATACCGCTATTAAAATATTTTATATCAGAGCTCCGCTCTGTTTAACCTTTCGATGGCGGAGAGGTGGGAACAGTTTGATACACACAATCAAACAGTAACGGGCTGCGGTTCGCATAAAGGCCCCTCAGGCATGTTTGGAAGTCGACTCCTTATCTAGCAGAAAGGAGCGCTCGGCCTTGATGTTAAACAAAGGTCTTCAAACTCTCCAAGAAACGACGCAGTATATATCCACAGTCCGCCCTTATGGAGAAGAAAGAGCGTTATTGCTCGCACGGTTAAATTGAGATATTCCTCTTGAAAGGGAGGACAGTGTGTTTTTAAACTTTCCAGGAGCAGAAGTTGCAGTTGCAGACACAGTTAAAAGACAGCCACCTGAATCAACTGGGAGAGGTGGAGAGGCGCTTCGGCGCCGTATCCAGACAGTGCGCCGTGGTCAAGCAGGCCCATGAGAAACTCGAGCAAAACGGTACGGCTGCCATCCCGTATGAGTAAAACGACACATCTGACATGTGCCCAGATATGACAGTCCTAACAAATTAGGCTTGGATCTTTTAAATCTTGATAAGAGTGACAGGCTGTGCTTAACAGACAGACACGTCTATCTTGTGTGCAACCATTGACTTGTAATGTTAATTTCAAGTTTATGTTGAGTCAGCGGTATAAACATGATTATCTTTTGGTTTTTAAACTTTAGTATCACTATTTACGTGAAGCAGCGATAGAGTCGCTGCTAATTTAAAGAAGCATCAGGCTCGTAGTTTGTCTGGTATGTGTAATCTTTCTCCATTCACCCCAGAAATATTTAAGTCAGGTAGCCCACCCCATCCCTTTGGTTTGCACAGAGGTTTTATGAATAGGTTTGCCCTGTGAACATGAATTATTTGATCCTTTTTAGTGATGTTATATCAGTCTATATAGCTATGCAAGCATTTTTTAATCATTCTTTGTCTTAAAGTTGAAGAGGCCATGCGGATTAATACAAAACTTAAATCCATCAATGTAAAACAAGAATCTACCATTACAGCCTTACAAAAGGTAAAAAAAATGATCATTCTTGTAATACTAATTATTTGATAAGCAAGAGTTTAAAGCACGAGGCTGTGCTACATTACTTCAATACGACACAAATTGTTTATTAACCAATTGTTTTATCTTAAAACTTAATATTAAGGATGTGGATAGACTTAACAAGCAGCTAGTCACACTGAAGGTATCATCAGTCTGCAAACCTGGAGATGAGCATCTACAAAATGTTTTGAAAGAACAGCAGCTTCAGGAATTTCAACAGAGGCTTCTTGTGGTAGATTTTATTACGGTTGTTCAAAATAAAAATTGATACCACAATGTCTTTACATGTTATACGTTATATTTACAGGAAACAGAATTTAACAAGAAACTGAGGAATGAAACTGCTACAGAGAGGGCAGAGAAGCAGGTAGGTCCCACTCATCTGGCTTGGTTGTGTATCCATGTGTAAAGTGCATCCAAGTTAAAAAAATGTACAACAATGAAACTTTTTTAATATAACATAGGAATCCTGTACTTAACACTTGAATGATAAAATGTGTTTGCGTGTGTGTGTGTGTCAGGAGGTATTTAGGTCCCTCCACCATACTCATTGTTTGCTTCAGACACAGACAGAAGCTTTGAGCCGAGCAGAGCAAGAACTTCAAACACTACAAGAGGAATATCAGGTATCAGAATATCTTCCATGCTGTCTGCTATGACACAATTTATTATATTAATTTATATATTTTAAAAGATTCCAAACATTAATATTTGCAAAGAATACTTAAAAATTATAGTGTTTTACCACAGTATATATATATATGTTTTTCATTTGAACATTATACATTACTTACATTATAGTAAGATACTTTATATTATACAACCTTACATTATATAAAAAATCTAGTTCACCTTCAAAATGAAAATTCTGTCATGCTATTCTGTCATGCCCTTTTGTCATTTCAAACCTGTATGACTTTCTTTCTACTGCAGAACACAAGAGAACATTTTAAAAATGTTGGTAACAAAACAACAAAGCCCCACTTTCACTTCTATTGTAACCAATGCAAGTGAATGGGGGGCTGTTGACAACATTCTTCAAAATATCTTCTTTTGTGTTCTGTAGAAGAAAGAAAGTACAGGTTTGGAATGACAAGAGGGTGAGTAAATGATGACAGAATTTCCCTTTTGAAGATGAAATACTGCTTTAAACCCGCAGTCCTCACTTAACATATATTGACATATTAATTTAAATTATGGTAAACTTTAAAATCCACATTAAAGCCCACAATTTTTTTTATTATCTGTAATATTTTAACATACAGTATATATATAAGGTGATGTCTTAACAGTAATTAGAGGACTTGCGGAAGTGCATCATAATAAAACAAAAAAATAATAGGTCATAGGGCACAGTATTCTGTGATAGTATGGTGGAACTTTGATTTTCTATAGCTGTACAATTAGATTTCTCAATTTCTTCACCTGTATTGAAAATTTTCTTGCTTTAAGCATTGTCTGTAAAATAAGCAGCTTTGAGTGTTCACAGAGAATTCCCAGTACATTTTCAGTTTTTGTGTTTGTGTGTGTGATAATTTTTTTTAGTTCGTAAACTCTAGTCTAGTTGATTGAGTGAACTGAATATTACTTAAACATATTTAAAACACATGAAGTGCAACTCAATAATAGTAAGTGTGTTTAACGTCCGTTTACAACCTCTCTCTCTCTTTTATTCCCTCCATACTTCTGTTTAATTCACTTAGTCATTCACTGATTAAAACCTTTATTAACATGACAAAAGCCAACTGATTTGTATTGGCCGCTCCATCTGTTTAGAATCCTCTGTCTAGGTTAAACAAACACATAAAAATTTACTATTGCATTGAAAATTTTCTGGGTGATTAATTTTATTGCAGGTCCTTAAAGCAGAACATGAATTGAATCAGGAGAGGACCAGAGAAGAGCAGGACAGTTTGGCTCGCCTTAGAGACAAGCACCAGAATTCAAAGCTTGATTGGGAGAAAAAGGTATATGGGGGTGTTTTTTGCTTTGTATTTCATTTGCATTTATAGAAATGAAAATGGATTGTCTCCCGCAGATGCTGCAGCTTCAAAAGACGACCGAGGTAGATCAGGTCGAGCTGAAAGCTGTGAAAGAGGCTTATAATCAGCTCCAGGAGGAGAATAAACGGCTGTCTGCTGTCTGTCTAGACCATAACACTGAAGATATTCCAAACTCACAGGTTAAATGTCTATTGGTAAACCCAGACATTGTTTATAAAGCTTGTTGGGAATTATTCATGGAAAACTAAAAACATGTTATGCTTTTGCTCACACCACACCTTTTTGAAGTTCAATATTATTTATCTTGAGTTGATTTATAATCTGACTGTAATCTTTTTATCACAGAATGGTTCAAAACGTCAAGAAAGCCAATCTCTGGAAAGTAGAACCGTTGGTGAGATCAACCTTATTAAGCTGGACGTTCTCCATGAAGATGAGTCTTTAAAGGAGGACCTGTTTAGTCCTCATAATGACGTGGAACCAACAGGCCGTCCCCTTAAAAGCGTTCCAGGTGAGAAGGAATGTTGTCTTCTCCAGCCAAGCCTGGCGCCACTATGATTAATAATTTTCTTCAGAATAACGTGTAGTGCGGGGAGGTGGTTCCCATTTTGACAGTGCAACTTTATCAAGACAGCTTACCTGTAATTCTAATTTTTCTTCTATAATGATGCATGAGTTTCATTTCCTAACACAGATGAAAGCACCGCTGACTGTCAGAAGGATAGAGAAGATCACGATGACAGCCGGTTTCTTAAAATTTCACTGCAGGTGGATCGAGCAATAACCCACGTGTCCACATCTGCAGAACCTGATATATCGGTTTCACTCATGTCTGATGAGATCTCAGGACTTGAGGAAGCCACTGCCATGACAAATCAGCTGTCAAACTTGTGTGCTGAAACAGATGTCTGTGACGGTGAGACGGACTGCAATGCGGTTGATAAAGGATGCCCCTCGAACCAAACCCGATGTGACGCAGACAGCCCCACCGAGCTATCAGTTCCGGAAACCAGCTCTGTTTATGAGGTAGACAGTGACCCTTTGGCTTTGGAACCGAAAGATGGAACGCTGGAACAGAATCTGTGTATTTCTGATGTGACTGAACCCCAGACATCAGATAAACACACAGACAGCCAGCGATGTGCTACGTCTCAGGAAACAAAGACTGTGTGCACGGAAATCATAGACAACCAGACCGCACCTGAATTTCTCAAGAGTCTGTCACAAACAGAAGATCATACGAATACAAAGAGACTTCCAGAAGACAAAACATGCAACATTACACATGTGTCTGGGGACGGGATTGTGGGCCGACCGAGTCAATGGCAGGAAGCCACACACCAGGAAACAGTACCCTTTAATGATGCACTATTAGACCTTCATGAGTCCAAAGATCGATTCTCACCACCTGAAATGATCTCTGCACAAACACAAAGTTGTGTTTCAGAAACAGTTGACTCAGCTGAAACAAAGCTTGTAGAGTTTCAACAGTTGCCATCGGTTGCTGGCGCTTTGGAACCATCCGCTCAATCCAGTTTACACTCAGACTCAATGGAGATCATATCAGAAAATACAGATCAAAAGGATGATTGTGCTTCTGCTTCATGGACACGGACTTTGGAAGTTCAACAGAGTGAAGTGGATGTTTCTAGCGAAGCGGTTTTTGTACATCCAAACATTACAAACCCAAACCAAGATTCTTCCTCAGCTGATGGTTTTCTGAAAGATGTTGACCACATATGCATGACAGCGGTGGGTGCTTCAAACCATGCAGGATATAAGAGATATCGATCGTCTTATGGATGGGACACGTTTTTGAAAAACAAAATGAACACGCAGGCAAAATGCGCAGATAGAAACGTTGATCATTCGGTGGGCAATAGAAACAGCAAACCTAGCTTGGCCTTAACGCCATCAACATCCTGCAAATCAGAGCAGAGAACTTCTGGATTTCCTGAGTTTGTTTCTCCTTTTTGTGCTCCTCGTTTTACAAAAAAAGGCACGTATTGTAGATTTTATGTAACAATATAATCAACATCTCAGCAAAGTAAAAAGAGTCATTTTTATTGTGCCACCTTTCTCAGCCGTGATGAAGACCCCTGACACTCCAAACAAGCGTCCTCACCAAAAAAGCAATTTCCGAGGAGAATGGAACGCAATCAAGCAGTCTTTTTCAGAAATGTTTACAGAAAAAGTAAGTTTCCCATTACAGGCCTGAACAGAATCTTGTGAGTTAAAGTACATGCTCTGTAGCACACGCCAAGCGCGTAAAGACAACTCCACTTCCCTGAAGTATTTCAGCAGGGTGAAATGGCAACATTCTTCTTAATTAGATGTTGATAGAAAACAGCAGGAAAAAGTATATGAGTATTAATCACAACTCCGCTCCAATGGGAGCAAAGAGGCTAGTATGTAATAAACCAGAGATGGAGTCTATTGTTTTCTGGAACATGGCAGGCCATTTATCAGTATCTTGTTCTAAGGTTTTAAGGTCTTTAATGGACTGCTCAAAATTAAATTAATCTGATGCTTTCACTTTTTTTACATATTAAGTCAAATTTTGTCATCAAGGATTAGAGTTTGATCCGAAAGCAAAACAAATTCTAATAGATGAATACTCATTAAAATGGTCATTTTTACTGATCCTGTCAGTTTTTCCAAATTTTACTTAAATTTTCCATAACCAACCACAGGAATCTTGTGGTGGGGACTATGCATATTCAATACGTGCATTTTTGTGTTAAAGCGACAGTTCACCCAAAAATAAATATTCTTTCATCATTCACCCTTGTCTATCATTTTTATGTTCTTTGTTTTGAACACAAAGAAAGATATTTGGAAAAATGCTTGTAACCAAACAGTTCTTGGCCACCATTGACTCCCATAGTAGGTAAAATTACAATGGTAGGCAAAAGCTCCACAGAACTGTTTGCTTTCCTACATTCTTCAAAATATCTTATTTTGTGTTCAGCAGAACAACAAAACTTATAAATCAATTTTAACTACTATGGTAGTCAATGGTTGTCCAAATTAATTCACATTGTTGATAATGCATTAGAATTAAATGAACATTCGTGGTACTTTATAACCCTTTTCATTTTCCCGCAGGAGAGTCAATTTCTTATCCCCTACAGCTCGACTCTGAGTGGCGTCCTGGCCTCTTCTTCTGTGGGTAATGGGTTGCGACAGGACGGTACTCCTACTGTTTTTACACCCAAATTGCAGAACCTGGAGACAGAGACTCGACCAGTGGATGAAGGGGTTACAGCTCATTCAGAAAGCAAAGAGGAACAGAGTCAGTCTGACATAGTGGCCCAGATTGCGAAAATCGACGAATTGATGTCATCGGAAGGTTTAACACCTCATAAAATACGCAAATTAGATTAAATAGAATTTGAAATTGTTACTTGGCACTGGAATACGTTTTATGCTTAAGTAATGTTATTTGAAGTGGTTCAATATTTAGTTTTGAAAATCCCTGTGTTAATTGTTTACTACGTTTCTAGTGGCCATTAAATAAATGTTATTTCAGGCAACTTAATTTTTTTATCGCTTTCTTAAAGCTGTTTTAATAAAAAATACGATTAAAAGTACATAAAAAGCAATGTTTAAAAGTTCCCCCCCGACCTTACCCCGTTTTGTAACAGTAAGGTTATAATAACGATTTATCATTTGAGCTGTCCGGTATGATTTTGGGGGAAAAAAGATATTTTACTTAAACCCAATTTTTGTTATGTTTCAAACAGAAAAAGCGCTATCCGCTTGTTAAGCCTGACATCATAAATGGAAGGTCATATAGTGTTTCCGGGTCCAAACGCTCAATATGATGCTGTAGGCAAACAACAAAAAAATTGTAATATACGCTCATGGCAAGCTATAAAACTATTTTACCTTTATCTTCATAACAAAATCCCACATGGCCAGTCAGAGATTTATTTTTCATAATTTATTCAAATATTGATGTCAGAGATTCTGTGAGCCTGGTGACAGTAGTGTATACTTTGAGTTAATGCATGTTTTCCGTGCTCATAAATAGCTGTTTAAGCTGTAGACCCACTTGAAATTAATAGATTCTTGGACCCGTAAAAAGTATGACCACTTAACAACCGAGTAGAGTCAGAAGTTACAGACTGCAGCTTTAAAGGGGTCAGGTGTTCTATGTTTGCATCTGTTGGTGCGCGCATCACGTTGTAACCTATTGCTAAACAGGGAAAGTGCTAGACATAAAACCTGTTAATTGCACTGCACAAGCTAATTAACACTCATTACTCCTAGACCTGCTTGCTTGTTCCGCAGAGGGCATTTAATGGCCAAACATTTCTAATTTACATCCATACACAACTCTGGCCAACTATAACTTGGGGTAATTAGAGTGCACAAGTAAGAAAAATCAATTAGCGCATATTAAGCCAAATTAGCAAATGCAAATGAATCTGCCATTAAGTTTATGTCCTCAGTAAATAGGCTGTGGGGACCATGTGGACACATGTTAGGCCGATACACGTGACAAAATTATGTTGCGTATGGCGATGCTGGTCACAGTGAAGAAGTGCAATTTGGGCTCCAGCTGATATACGGTTTAAAAGCTGTTAGACAATATACAGAATATTTCACTGTAAAAAAATGCACCTACTTTAGCTTAAAAACTAGTTCAAAAGCTTTTTAAGTTAAATTAAATTGAGTTTTCGAGTCATTTGAACTTAAGTAGAACTAAACTGACATTACAAGTCATTTGAACTTAAATTGAAGTCTTTCACAATTTTTGTTGATATATTTGATGTAAATTTAGTATAAGTTATATTATACCTTCGTATCATTTCAAATCTGTATGACTTTCATTCTTCTGCACTGCATAAAAGAAAATATTTTGAAGAATGTTAACCGAACACCAGTGGTACCCGTTGTCATTTTTTTGTCTATACAATAGAAGCGAATGGGCCATTGTTCGGTTAACATCCTTCAAAATATCTTCTTTAGTGTTTTTCTGCAGAAGAAGAAATGTATACAGGTTTGAAATGAAAAGTGGGTGGTAATATGTTGAAAGATTTTTTTTGGGTGACCTATCACTAGAATTTCTTCATCGAATCTTTCATGCATTAACCGTTCTGTGCCGCAATGCTACTTAGCCGAAGGTAGCCCGTGCGGTCCTGATATTCAATACGCTATATTTTAAGGGATAAAAAAAGGTGACTTTCTATCTCAAATGATGCATTTTAAACAGCCTCGCAAAAACACTTTCCCTTCAAAAGTACTAAAAATCAGCCAGCAGAAAGAAACTGCACAACTCCTGATGATAGCACAAGGTCCCTCTGAGGTTCACCTTAATACACTTACTCATTATTAATACGTCAAAATGTTAATGTCCTCGTAAAGAAATCTTATGCGTTCCAGCCACCGTGCCAGCAGTACTGACCCTTATCCTCGGAGGGAGTGGGCAATATGGAGAGAGCAATTTTAACACACACACTGGATTACGAAGTGGCAGTCCTTTGAAACAGTCAATTACACTTGAGTGCGGGAGGGCCTTAGTGTTAATTACAAGTCGGTTTTATATAGTGTGTAAATACAGAGCCTGCTGACATTCACATTCCATCACTGTGTCCTGACTGCCACAGCAAATTAGGCCGACCCGTCGGTGTATGGACCGATAGACGCCTGTGTGTTCATTTAACTTTACAAAAACATCACCCAAAACATCTGGGAGAGCTCTGGAGACAAACTTTTGAGGGGGTTTGCTATTGCGATGTGTTTATGTCTCTTTGCTTTGCCTGTTTCCTATAAATAGGAAGCAGACAAAATGACTCTTTCTAATGTGGAACACAAAAGAAGATATTTCGTGAAATGTCTCTGTGGTTTTGTATCCATATATTAAAGTCAATTTGGTTACCAAAATATCGTCCTTTCTTTTCTGCAGAAGAAATTCACTCGAGTTTGGATGCAATAATTTTCAGTTCTGGTGAACTATTCTTTTATCATCTTTTTGCAAGCCCCCCGACCCAACCTTTTTCAAAATCTTGTTCTCCCTCTATAGCTGTGAATCACGTCCGCTCTGCTCTTCTCATCTTACCTCTCATTGAGGGACGAGAAGATAATCCCTGCCTGCCCACTACTGTCAAAGGTCACCACAGTTTAAAGTTCACCATCCACATCATTTATATGGTCTTAAATTAGCTCAAAATGCACATCCTGACTGTTCCTCTCTCTTTAAACCAGTTGTTAATCTTCTCTTGTCACTATGTTCCTTGTACAAATCCATTGAGAAATAGCGAACTTAAAGCTGTGCTTATTTGATTGAATTATGCCCCTCAAGGACCACCATGGCAGCCCCCATACGTTTTTAATTCTGAAGAGGCAAGAAGTGATCACATGGGTACATGGTACTCCCCATATGTGGAGGATGTCATTCCCGTCTATATATCTGTTCGGCCGGCAACTTGCACTCGGATGAGCCATTTCGGCTGTGATGGGGGGGTGGTCAGAAATCCTATCTTAACCCACATGCCGTCCTGCATTAGCCGCGTCTCAATCGAGGTGTCAGCCCATAAGTCTTACTCAGTGGGATGTCACAGCTAGATGATGGAGAGCGCTTCTTCACTCCAGGGGATCTTGTAAAACTCGCATGGCCCCGGTCTCCACTCTCAGTCTGGCCTCTTTCTCGACATGGTCTCCCCTTGTGCTAAATCAGAACTAGTGAATGACACGCTGAGATCCATTAAGCAACAAATGTATTCGGTTACTTACTTTTAAGGGATCAGGGGATCGCAGGGGTCTCGCTGGTTAAAGTACTACACTCCAAAACTCGTAAAAGTTATGTTCAAGTTTTGTCATCGTAAACTTCAGTGGAAGTGGTTGTAGTGGGTGTCATATAAAAATACTAACTATTTATAACTTTGTAATATGTAAGTGTTTATAGTAGTGGATTTTAAGTAGAGGGGTTTTAGATTTTTTCATTAGTTTATAAGTAGTTTGAGTAATTTATTTAGTATTTGTTTTGTATTAATTATAATAATTGTAATTATATTTATTTATGAATATATTTACATATTTGTTTATATTATTATTTTATTTCGTTTTAATAACTGTTATTATTTTTTTATAAGATTATATCATAAACTAATAAAATTTTACTTTAAAGTATTTAATCTCGGGCTGTTTAATTTAATGACCTGAATAAGTAAACATAAAAAGTGTAGGGTACTTGTCATGTTGGTATACAGTTATAAATAAATTAAAATGAACTTGTTTTATATTATATTATGATAAATATTATACCTGTATCCTTGAAAAGGTGATTGGGCCATAACCGTTGTAGTTTAGTGGCATATGTTTTATGCTTAGTAAGTTAGAGTAAACAGTATCACAAAAATAAATTAATAATGAAAATAAAATATACACAATGATAATATAAAAGTAAACCATGAAAGAAACTTTTTTGATATTAAAGATGACACCGCATTAGGCTTAATTTTAATGTTTGAGATATCTTAATCGAAAACAACTTGGATCGACATATCTTAAAATATATCAGTGTGATTGTTTTGTCTTAAGATGCCCTCCAGTAATGTTTTTTTTTGTAACATATGTTTTTAAAAACAATTTAAACATCCTAATTTAACCAAGGCCCAGTCCTATTTTAAACAAATCCCTGTCTGGAAAACCTCCCCATTAGGTTTTGATTTTACTTTTGGTTTTGATTTATTCATGCGCCAAAGCGTCGGGCCTCTTTGTTTCACAAATATAGGTTTTGATATGTAAGTGGCAGACTGTTTCTGTAACCCAGAGAGAAAATAGGATCCGGAGAACCTCCCCCTCAGTGAGAGTTCAATGATGTGCACCATTACTTTCAGTCAGCGACCCTTAACTGCGCCACAGTGATGAGCTCAGCTTCTCAATTGTTCTCTCTCTCTCGGTCGTTTGCTGTAAAATGTATATTAAATAGCTTTTACTCACGACGGCTATCATTCTATTCATTCACTTTAATTTGGACCTGCTTGAATAATTTAAATATTTTGAATATTAAACCATTCATGTGACCTCAATTGGTGTGTTTAGTTAGTGGTCCAATGGTGGCCTGTGTTAAAAATGGCCAATTCAGAACTAGTGAATTAATATCCCATAATGAACATCATGTCAATAATATAATGAACATTTAAAAATCATTTTGGTTCAGTGGATTGCAAGCTTTGACATTGTTTATATTTGTCTGCCAGCTTCTTCATAAAAAAATCTTCCCAAAAAGCTTTTCAAGGATTTGGCTTTACTCGTGTCGGATATCTTATTTACTTTTCAAACAAGCAAGCTCCCCCTCAAAGACAAAAAAACGACCCACGAGAAAAAACTGCCAAAGACTCGAAAACGAGTGATTTGTGCATCTATTATTTTAACTCTATTTTTACCTTCTATATCCGTTTGTTGCTTTTTTGCACAATGCGTTGTAATAATCTGTAAATCAGTCTCTTATATTTTCAGTGGGAAGTCGAGATGTGTATTTATCCCCTACTGCTAGATTAATGACCGCTGGCGTGACCTTACGACCTATCAGATTACAGGAAAAATGAGCTCAGAGGTCAGCAGATTCAGATCGGTTCCATTCTGCTTATTGGTGCCGCTGCCTTCAATTTTTAGCTCTTTCCTAAACAAGCGTCAAACGAATGTTCTTTTTTCGGTTGTCGCCTAGATTACGTTTAAAACGATATTTTACGACTTCCTCAAACTCGGCCTCCAGACTGCAGTCGGGACGTTCCCCTTTCACATGCTCTTTAATAACATAGTAAACCCAAAAAACGAGACGTTTGAAACAATCGTGTATCACTAATGAGCACGTACACAAGCGTCAGAAACACGTTACGGTTGCATCATTAATTATCAGATGAGGAATGTGCCGGCCTTTTCATCTTAATCTAGAAGCAAGGGCCACGGCACAGCAGGAATTCAGATGATTTAGCTGGCTTTGACTTAATCAGTCTTAGAAGCAGTACAATGGCAGTGCACAATGATGGATCACTTTCAAGTCACTGAGGAGTGTTTATATAGTCTGCTTTCACTGACTTGCTTACCCTGCTGACCGGTTAGGAGAAAACGATTTCGATGGGTGGATTTGAGGGCTTCTTGTATCAAAACACTCTCTCTCTCTAAATTTAAGGTTAAATGGATAGTTCACCCCAAAATGAAAATTCTGTCATCATTTACTCAACCTCTTGTCATTTCGAACCTGCATGATTTCTTTCTTCTGCGAAACACAAAAGAAGATTTTTCTTCATCGTCGACAACGTCTGTACCTATTCACTTCTATTGTATGGACACAAAACCAATGCAAGTCAATGGGGACCGACGTCCATCTGTGACCGACATTCTTCGAAATATCTTCTTTTGTGTTCGGCAGAAGAAAGAAAGTCATACAGGTTTGAAATGACAAGAGGGTGAGCAAATGACAGAATTTTCCATTTCGCGTGAACCATATTTGGGAAAATACTAGGAGTGATCTCATACCAATTAGCTCTTTTACGTTTGGATGTTTTCATTGCTAATTAGCGTAAGAGGCTCCAGCATTGATAACAATGAGTAGCATCTTGTCTTTCCTGTGGAAAGCCCCTTTATCCTGACCAGCCCATGAACCCGTGCGCAGTCAGAGACATCTCTCCTCAAGTAACTGTACACTGCAAGTTTGTTGCCAAATGATCTGCCACGAAAGGATTTGCAATCTTCTTGATGCCAAACTCTGCTGTTAGCGTTTTTAATTGCTGAGCTGTAAAAACGACATGTTGCGTGGAACAGAACGTCTCCTGGTATACGGTAGCGTGCTGGCCCCGATGTGCCCGACTACCAAAATCAACCCGTACACAAACTACGAACTGATATCGTTATCAGGTTGAGTCACGGGTTCAAACATCACAGCACAGACCGCAAATGTGTCTTGTCCTTGGTGCTGTTATATTCAAATGAAACTTTTTATCAAAGCTATCTGTCGTCAGCATTTATTATTCCCAGATTTTGAGCCCCTTTGTATAACAAAGCTGACATGTTGCACGGTTCAGCGTTCACGATCTGGCAGAAGATAAGCACTTTGTAGTGATTTGTTGACCTGGTATTCGATTCCTACTAAACCGATGCCGTGGCGTTCAAACGTAGAGATACTATCTTTGAAGGAACGTCCCAACATAATTTCTCTCTCCTGGAGCCTGGCCAAGCTCTGTAAAGTTTTCTCTCCCCATAAACTGAAGTGGAGACTGAAAAATTTCATCTCTGGAGATTGATAGCGTGTGCTTAGGATGTAGAACTCACAGCTTTTATTAAACAAGGAGCCCTTTCTCTTTAAGTGTTCCATTGTGTGCCATTTGTTGAGCCAAATATTTCACGATGTCTCCCATCCGAAACGATCACCCTGCGTTTGGAACAATAGTATATCTAGCAGGTAATGTATAAGAACGATATATAACGTGGCTTTGACGGGATGATCTGGAAGTGCACGTTTGTTACATTTCTAATTAAATCAAACGTCGAATGTTTTTCTTGTCTCTTCCACACATGTTCAAGGTTGTTCCACCGTGTGCATACCGATATGAATTAATTAATGGCCTTGCAGCTGGCCGTACCACTCTGGCTGATACCCTCGCTTGCTTGCTGTCTCCAAGAGCCTCTGTGTTTAGGTAACGTTGGACGGTTTCCCGCATCCGCTCGAACCCTGGGTTTCTCTGCGTTTGGTCTTTCTGAAGGCGAGCCAGTGTTTTAAATACCTCTGCGGATCTCTGACGATTCTCAGCCTTTGCCTTATCAGCAGTTCGCCACAAATCCCAAACCACCTGCACATGTTATTTCAATAGCATCTCCTGGCGGCTCGGGCATTGTGTACAGCAAGGCCGAATCCAAGTTCTAGGGTTAACAGAAGTTGTCAAGACAGGGTACTTAACATTTTTCATTTATTTAAAGGGATAGTTCGACCAAAAATTTTAATTCTTTCATTATTTACTCAACCGTATAATATTCTAAACCTGTATGACTTTGTTTCTTCCGCAGGACACAAATAAAGATATTTTGAAGAATGTCGGTATCCAAACAACATTGGCCCAAGTTGTATCCCATTGTATGGACGCAAAATCACTAAGACATTTCTCAAAATATCTTCTTTTGTGTTCCAAGAGTCATATACAGGTTTTAAAAGACTGGAGGGAGAAAAGTGACGACACTTTTCTTGATCACGTGTGCATTGTACTTTAATTTTATTTGTACTCCATTTCAAAGATATGAGAAGATCACTAAATTGGCACCGTGTTAGGTGCCAACTTATAAAAGGAAGTACACTTGGCCGGTGTTTTTAAAAGCAGAAATGTTTGTTTAGTTAAAGGCAAACTATTACAATTATGCAATTATTTAAAAAAAGCTGTTTGACATTCTTCTGCAGAACACAAAAGAAGAGATTTTGAGGAACGTTGGTAACCAAACAAAAATGACCCCCATTGAAATCCACTGAAACGTTTCTCAAAATATCTTCTTTTGTGTTGCATATACAAGTTTTGAATAACAACAGTGAAAAAAGTCAGATTTACTATTTACTTTAACTACCCCTTTAAATTATGTTTTATATGTGCACACACAAATATAAAAGGAATTGCATGATCTTCGGACACGGACACCTTTGTTGTTGGTATCTGGTGGCATTTGAGTCAGCCAGTCACAGTGTTATGAATGGTGCAATATCTGAAGATTAGGGACTGGGGAGTGATAGTAGTCCCTTCTTCATCCGCCCTCTTCATTTTCTTCATCTTTACCCTCAATAAGTCCCTCTGCCCATTTAGGACACACTTCAGTTTGAATCCATCACCGTTCCTGCGAATGCAGCTTTGATTCTGTATGACTCCCAGTGTTTGCCAGACAAAAAAAAAATGAACCGTGATAACAAACCTAAGAAAAAAAAATGAGATTTGATTTGTTCACACAGACACTACGAACAGTGGGGCATTGTTATGAAGCAGACAAGGGAAGTTTCACGTCCAACCATGTAGCATTGAACGCCTTTGCCGAAGCCCCCTACTGATAAGGCCGAAGATGATTCATTCCACCACACATCTGTGGCTAACAGAGCTGTTATTTATTTGACAAAGATAGCGTGTTTTCTGTCAGCGTTGAGATCCGTTACATTGGTTGTCTATTGTCCTCGGAGCTGTCCGGTTCATTACTTACGACTTTAATCACGGGTCGTCTTACGTTTACAATAAATCGCCGCTTCAAGTGGAATCTGTTAGCCCAAGACTCCACAAGCATATTCAAACTTCGTTGTCCTTTGTCATGGGTGAGCGGCAACATTTCTCATTTCCTTTAAATGCTCTCCGAGGGCTCCAGGAGAGATTCATCAAATGTGGGGAGATCATCTGGGGCTATCAATTAGTCTGCTGTACAAATGAAGTCGGTAGATGTTCTACCTTGAAGTCCCGTCTCTTTGATGCAATCGCAGGCTTTGGAAAAACAAAATATTTTCAGGGTCACTTGGACCACTGTGTTTTTCTTAAGCCTGCGGAGCACTCGGGTAAAAGTCGGCTAGGTTTGATTTTGAGATAATTTGTTGTTTGTTAAGTGGAAAAATGCATTCGAATGGCCAAGGGAGCCATTCTTTTTCTCCGCTGTTGTTTTAGAAATGCGGCATTAGACATGTACAGAACTTCCCTGGTCTCTCGGGGGAACCTACGGCCTTTTTTCCGAGCAGAAATAGCAAGGAGTGGGTGTTCTGTGTGTTCAAGTGTACGAGGGAGTTCGGCAAAGAAGATGAGGTGAGACCCGACGCTAACTAAAACTCATTATTTACTCAGTAGCGTCGCATTCGGCCCTAAGTGAAGCCAAGCCATCTTTACTTTACGGTTTCGCTTGTGCATCAGTCAGACATTCCCTCACCATTTCAGCATTAATGGTCATTCGACCAACAAGTTATCATATGGAGGGAAGAGTACGTCAAACCAAATTAGCAACTTTCATCTGCCCTTTACTTGGATCTCGGCCTTTCTAGGCTGCCAAACGCTGAGCCCTAATCCAAAGCACTCGAGTCTGACGAGGACTTTGACACAGTGACTTCTGCCGACAAGACTTGCTTTTTCTTTTCCTCGCGCTCCTCTTTCCCGAGTTGAAGAGTTGAATCCCGGGTCAGCAGCTTTCAGCAGAACCCCAGACTACAATTCCAGATGGTGAAGTAGGACCAGATCTCAGCTCATCAATTTAATGAGAACTGCCTCTGCTTAGCCACGGCCCGTTCTCCGGCCGACGCTTCCGGCTACACTGAGGCCTAAACGTTTGACAAATAAAGATGGATCTTAGCTAAATGGTTAAGCGATGGACACCATGTACAAAACTGGCAGGGTTATATATTGCAGATTTAGCGGTTTTAATAATGACCTCTTGATAGCCCAGCATGCCTGAACGTGGCCTTTTCTTTCTCTTTTCATAGACGCTGATTAAGACTTTGGGACACGAGAAGGAAGTGATTGTTTACATTTATGCTGGTGTTCATCTTTATGGTAAATGTCCAAATGAGTATGATAGGGAAGGGGTTGTTTTTACAGCGTCAGTTTAAAATAACAGTGACCTGAGATTTGCATTACATTGTAATGTTGTCAAGCTTCCACCACTAATGTTTGTGTGTAACTGTTGCTATGAAAGCAAAAAGACTGGCAAGACTAGAAGCAGAGGTGATAACCTTTAAAGTCTTCATACATCAGAACAGAGGGAAAAAAACTTTCAAGGACACTAGTAACTGCCTGTGATAAAACACTGCCAACATTTTTGGTGTGTTTCCAATGCAGTACAATAGACATTCATAACATGTTTAGTCTAATTTAGTTTACAGAGTGTAAAAGAAAACAGATTTATAAAATACACAATGTCTGGTTTATTTTAAATACGAAAGTTCACATAATACTCAAAATTCAAAAATGAAAATAGACAAGTTGTTGTTAAATCACCATTTAATTATCAGCCATGTATTTTCATGTTAGCCTCTAAATTCGATGAGTGGCAGTTTCTTGCGAACATTATCCAAAACGCGCACGGTCGTTTTTAATACATCGTTTTAATGTTTCATCTCGGCCCATTAAAGTGTCTGGATGTTAGGCGTGCGTCGCGTCACACCATATTTTTCACAGGCCAAAGTGGAACCGCTGTGGAATTAAGATCTTCGTCACTGTCTATTACTGTTATTGTAAGTATTGTGCAAATGGTTATGAATGGCCACGCGCCCTGGTTAAAAGTCAAGGCTAAAAATTGACTAAGTGATAACAACATAATACAGGATTCGTTTGTTTTCACATTTCCAATCTGAAGGTGAGGACGTCCAGCTGAGGTCCATCTCAGTTGCGGTATCCAATAATATTGCTCTCTTTCGGTGGGTTTGCCAGAGGTTAAGCAGAACTCAGCCCTTGCGGATGGGAGTGTGTGTAGGGGTTTGTAAGTCCTCTCTTCCTCACGGCAGATTGTGCAGTGTTATAATTAAGCAATCCCTCTGCATCGCAACACCTATTTTTCATCCGCCTCTCCTTGTGCTACAGCTGATGGTCGCCGATTGTAAGGCATAACAATTTCACGAAGACATTTCTTTCATTGGCTCATTCAATTATTTCTTCCAGAATTTGTAACTGACGTCGTCGTTACCGGCATGCGCTTTTATGGTTTTTTTTTTAATAAAATAATTTTACTCATTCGTCTTTGAATTTCACTGATAAAATATGAAGAATTAAGTAAATAAAAATAGAAAGAAGTTAAGAAGAATTAAAAAAGTGAGCAGTTTTCATTTGTTAATGAGATGATAAGAAACTTGCTTTAGTCTTAACAAATTCACTCTGCACTTAATAGAGCAATAGTTTTTTTTTAAAGAAAACTGCAAACTGTGCTATGCAATTTTTTACAAATAAAAAATTGGGCAATGCATGCGACTCAAAATGAGAATATACTACGAAAAATTTTTGATTTTTAAGGAAAAGGTTACAAAGATAGCAAGAGTCTTATCGTTTCAATTCGTTGTTCCAACACTTATTGTGGAGTTTTTTTCCACAGTTTGAAAAGCAGAACGCAACTTTAAAAAAAATATTTAAAGAAGAGATATTATATAAAAATTGATTGCATATTATTATTATAATTACTATAATATTTGTTTAGATGAAACTCTTATTTAACTAGGCCCGTTTCTTTTTAAACAACGGGGTTTTGGAAACAGGCTACTTATTGCTATTAACTATAGTTTTGTAGCTCTGCAAAAAAGGAAATCAAATAAAACAATTATAAATGACATGATCATTCTATTAAAATATTTTACAATAAATAGGCTATTTCTTTTTGTTGAAGTAGGCTAAAGCTTGTATCTTATGAAGCCCACGTTCTTAAATAGTTTGATAAATATCCTAAATTACAAAAAAAGCCAATCACATTTGTTTTTTGCATATAAGGTCATCAGACCGAAAAAACATTAACTTTGATGGATGTGGTAATGATAATGCGCGAGCAAGGGTTGGGTCATAATGACGTAAAGGTTACCCGCTCATCTTGGTTATACAGTAAACAACATTATTTAAAATCGGATTTACTTAAATGTTTTAAATATTCTACGTAAATTATTTAAATACCTTTATCATATGAATCAATATTTAAAGTTAAAATCTTCTTGAGGAAATTTCTGCGATGCAGACTTTAATTTTATAGATATATATTATAAATATAACCAAGATTTTAAAGTAAAGCAAATTTATAAACTGTTCTACAGTGCCTGCTAAACTGTGGCCTGCTACAGTATTTGTTTCAAATATCATAAAAACCTTGCTTCTGAATCATTGTTATCCATACCTTACTCCCACAAACGCATGCATAGAGTTTATTGAGACTCCCTGCATGCTGTATGAGTATACAGGGAGGAGTATTGTACAAGGAGAGGTAAATGAATGAAGTGTTACACTCATCTTTCCTCACTAGTTTTTAGCTCCTCCTCCTGACTCCTTAGTGTGGGTCTGTATGTCAGCTCCCAGGCCTCCAAAGAAAACAGGCACGCAAGTAAGGAGGTACACCTCTCTCCTTCTGCTTTCTCTCCTGCTCTCCTCACTCCATTCACGGACCCTGCGAGACCTCTCCTTCGCTGGGACCACCCTACTGAGCACCCTTATGTTTGCGTTCTCTTGTCTCGCCCTTACTCTCCATTGCAACATGGACTTTTCCGATTGAAAACAATCTCGTGCCATCTGCATGCCTTTGGAGCGATTCCTGTTGGGCAAATTCAACTCAGCGATGACACCTGGCTGGATTTGACTTTTATTGACTTTGCTTTGCGTTGGATTGCACTGAACCAAACTCTCAGATCTGTTGGACCTTGTCTCATTGCTGGGCCTGTTTGCTAAAGTGATCAGGTGTATCGTATACGCGCTAGGATGGGATCTGATGTACGTGACCTCAACACGCTCCTTCCCCCCGTGCCCACGTTGCCAGGGGGGAACAGTAACTGCACCCTTCCCGTAAGCAGTACTTCACAGTGGGCCCCAATGCTGGACTTCCACACCGGTTCACCTTACAGCTCGCTGGCCCCGCACTCCTTTATCAAGCAGGAGCCCACCTGGGGCACGGCCGACCCCCATGAGGACCCTCACTGTGGTTTGAGTGCCTTCACTCTGCACTTCTCTGGACAGTTCACTGGCACTGGGGCCTGCAGGTACGGAGCCTTTGGGGCCCCCACGCCCAGTCAACCTCCACCCAGCCAGCCGAGGATGTTCAGCAACGCTCCTTACCTGTCTAACTGCATGGAGAGCCAACCCAGCTCCAGAAGTCAGGGTGAGATACTTTTCGTATGAAATATCTGTTTAGTTCTTCATTGGGCAAGACTGTATGATGCTGTTAAAACGAAAGTTAAGTGTAAAAATCTATAATTATAGAAGGTGGGAAAGTCTGTTTACTGTAATAATCCTGTAACACCTTTACTTTTATTCAAGGTTTTAATTTAGGCCTTCAGTTAAAAATGATCTGTTTAATATATTTAATTCAATAGATTAAAAGATCACACTTCTCTTAATAAACCTATAATATTCCTCAAATCTACAGGACAAAAGAAAGTTTTACAATCTGTTTTCTTTATTTTAGTCACCATTGTATGTTTTATTATTATTTCAAAGCATAATTGTTTGCTTCTAAATGTAGTTATTGGAGTTTATGTACATACCGTATTGTTAAGTACAGTAAGAACAATGTTAAACGGTTTGATTAGATTATAGGTTGATATCTATGATTAATGTTTGACATTGAAAATTAATTTGCGTTAGCAAAAAAGTCTTCATAAAAATAGCATTGACAAACTAACTGCGTGAAACCTTAATCTTTGCATTTAATGTCAAGTTTAATTTTATTCAAATTAATTAATTTACTTAAGAAAAAAATGGACATTAAATGTATGACAAATTTACTGTTTGAAGCCTTAATATGAACGGTTATTGTCAATTTAATTTTTTATTAAAAGTTTGATGTATTCAAAATCATTTTGCTGAAAATAATAGGATAGGATATTAATACAGCATTTCTATTGTTTTGAGGAGCTTTAACACAGTTTGTCAGAGCTCGCTCGTGTGAACTTGTATTAACAGTAAGTTAACATATAGTGAGTAAATGCATTCTGCGATTTATCTGTCACCAGGGCCATCACCTCACACATATTTGTCTACCTTGAATAAATACACATCATAATGCTCCTGTATTTGGCAAAACAGTTCACAGTCATTTTACAGATATGCATCAAACACCTACTCACATGGTCATTTAATACTTGTGACTCATTGCTGTGTCAGTAAACAGTAAAACAGACTGTGGGTTTCAGAGTTTTCAACTTATGAGATGATATAGATTTTGCAGCGAGTCAAGAAAACTATTTATTTCTCTCTAGGTAAAGTGCATATATTTTAATCAGAGAACAAAAAATGAGCATGCCATAAATGTATTTAAAAAAATCAAATTAAGATAACAATCACAGAAAATAATAAAGTAAAGTTAAATACAAGTGATATTACATTAAGCTAAATGGGTAATTAGACAAATCTATAATAAATAAAATAACAAATAAAACAAAGCCATTTGAAGCACAATTTGGGACATTTATGTAACTGATACCCAAAAATAACTTCCCCCATAATAAATTAAATGTAAACATAATGCATACTTTTAATTAAATTGCATGTTTTCTAAAATATGTTTGATCCCCTAAAACAGTAACTAATATTAGACAACAGAGCCAACACGCACACAGAAATATAAAAGGAAAAATGTTTTAACATTTCTGTCAACCTGTCGCTTAGACATGTAGTAATTCACGCTGGCTTTAAATATTACTTCTGTTGATTTTTCATCGTTGTTTTATTAGTCTTAGAAACTTCTAAATTACAAAGATAATTTGATTTTCCAAACGATTAAATCCACATTTCCGCTCATAATCTCATTTTGCCATGAATTTCAAAATATGCAGATTTTCATAGAGCCTGCTTGAGTGACAGCGTGTGACGTATTTCCTAATCAATAATAATAAAATAAGACGAGCAATAATTAAATATAATATCAAATGACACTAAGCTTAAATAAAGTTAGATTTGACCCAGATCTATTTTTGAAATCTTTGTCAGATTTTTCTCATACTGATACCATCAAATTGCTTTTTGGAAATATAAAGTCAATTGTTGACACTACAGCAGTACTCACAGCAACTGACTTGCACTTTACTGACCCCCGAGTTTTGTCTCTTGCTGAGACCCTGGTTGGATAGAAGAGAAATGGTCATCTTTAATGAGTTTACTCTCACTGAGGTGAAAGTGGTTGGCTTGTAACTAATGAAGATGGTGGTGGGGGACCTTGATTTACGATGTTACGTCTGACCTCGGGTTACACCAAGGCATGATTCACCCCCTAAACCTGGTGTCGGCTCTCGACTGCACCGTCCTGCCAGGGTTCATTTTCCTCGCACAGCTTGTCCACTCGCCCCCGCTTGGGAATGGTGGGGAGGGGGTGATTAGAACCAAAGGAGTAATCTTTTATACCTATTAACTTTTGAGTAGCTCTGTTTGTGTTTCTGTTTAGTAGCAGCTTATGCAGATTCAATGATATTATTTTTCTATGCAAAATATGATATTATAGGAATATCAGTGTCTGACTATATCTATTAATATGAATGTTCTTAAATTTGTATATCTCTCCTAGGTTATAGCGCGGTTGCTTTTGATGGAGCCTCCAACTATGGACACACTCCAACCCACCACACCTCACAGTTTCCCAACCATACCTTCAAACATGAAGACCCCATCACTCAGCAAAGCAACATGGGTAAAAATCCCTCCATGCACTAAATCACATTTAACTATGTTTGTATAAATGCACATATTCTTGGAGATCCTTATCTCCGCACACTTTCCGAGCGCTCGAGAGCTTGACCTCGCTCTTTGAACTTACTGCAGGGTCGCTGTAATGTCATTTCGGGGGCAAGTCGCACAAAACGTCCCATCGCAGAACAGCAAATCAGCTCAGTGTTTTTTCCCCAGATGTCCTCTTTGCTCTTACGGTCTCCACAATGTTAAACATCAGCAAACAGCTCACTGGACGATTTGGTTATGGCTGCAGTAAATTTTCTCGGAGGTCTCGGAGCGAGTGACCAGAAGATTCAGTAATGTGGGGTTCCCTTCGGAACGTTTAGAACCACCACGGGACACATTCACAATGTGGAAGCCGGATGAGCCGAAGCACCAGTTTCTCATTTGCACTTTGAAACGGAGAACGATGCCTGCGTGCTTATAGCTTCAAAGTCAGCCTGTTGTTTTCATAACTGCTAAGCGTACTCGGCCGCATCTCCACAACCCTCCCTCGCTATCATATTCCCTTTGTAGGACGCGCTACGCCACACACTCTCAATCATGCGCTTCATTGAAACAGCAAAGTTATGATACTCAGAGCGTCCAGGCGTGGATCTTTTTTATTGGAGACTTGAGACAAACAAAGTGCAGAAATTGTACTACTAAAAAACAATGCTTAAAAAAATTCACAGCATTAAAATTTAACCAAAAAGTATTTGTCTCAATGTTGTCTATTCTCCCTTCTTGGCCTCTTTGCTGTGAAGACAGGTTTATTTACAACTGTCTATGAAAAATAGCTATTTATGTATTTTTGTTTATATTTGTTGTGTTTCAGGTGACCAGCAGTATCCTGTCCCTCCGCCGGTATACGGCTGTCACACGCCTTCAGACAGCTGTACAGGGAGTCAGGCTTTGCTCCTGAGGAACCCATACAACAGGTAGGGCTCCAGTCCTATCCATCATGCACATCAATATCTCTCAGGGTCAAAACATGCACATACAATATGAGATATGCACACACAACATCATAAATGTCTCCTGGTTTAAAGGGACAGTTCACCCAATAATGTAAATTCTGTTTTCATTTATGAACACTCAAGTTGTTCTAAATCTGTATAAATGTCAGAGAAGGATATTTCGATGCTTGTAACCAAATATTTTTGGATGCCATTGACTACCATAGTAGGAAAAATTGCCGTATAAATTTCTTTGTTCTGCTAAACACAAAAGAAGATATTTTGAAGAATGTGGGAATGCAATTTTGATTACCATTGTCAGTTTTTTTGAGCTAACTGTCCCTTTAAGAAAGCTCAGAGATGCAGAACATCAAACTCCAGTTGCCACTGTGTCTGTGCCACTGTACTGGGTTGTACATACCTTATCAGCTTGACTCATGAATATTAATTAGGTGTCTTAACACTTAACAAGTAAAAGACAGGTTAATGTGTGCCAGCAATTGTAGATAATGAAAATCGTTGTTTTATCATCCTCGGTATAAAATTCACACAGTGATTTAGAAATGTTTTTCATGAGTACAAGTAATATTTCTCAGAACACGTCTGCAGGAAGTTCAAATTCAGTTGTGTTCGGAATTGAGGCCTGGACTACAATCAAAAGCATCATGTCACGATGCCATGAACACATAGAGGACGTGGGAAGTAAAGTAAAAAGGAGAGGAAAGGCGCATGGGAGGTTTTGTTAGTACAGGATGTTCAAATAAAGTTATCCAGTGCGTCTGTCTTTGGTAACTTCCACCTGGATGAAAGATCAACTTTTTTCTGTTTTTCCTGTGCGTTAGAGAATCAGACTCTATTTTAGACACATACATGTTTTTAAGAAAACTGCAAACTTTTACAGTGAGGGTCCATATGTTGAAGTGCTGGTTTATATAATTTATACACTCGTGTCATTATTCAAAAGCTGTATATGACTCTTTCTTCTCTGGAACACAAAAGAAGATATTTTGAGAAATGTCTCTGTTGTTTTGTGAATGTTCAATGGAAGTCAACGGAGACCAGCGTTGTTTTGTTACCAACGTTCTTCAAAATATCGTCTCTTGTGTTCTGCGGAAGAATAAAAAGTCATGCAGGTTTGGCATGATACGAGTTCCGGTGAACTGTTCTTCTACATCTTTCAAAATACCAATTATCGAAATTTTGTTAGTAAGCATATTGCCAAATCAAAGCTGGTTTCTGTCGAACGTTCTTAATAAAGGTCAAGTGCTGAACAGCAGCGTGAACCGGGCCAACACAAATGCTTTAATCCACCACCCGTTTGCACTCTCAAACCAGCTCTGAATTGTTTCATTCTGATAAGTGGTTAACTGTTCTCCAAGGAATTCCCTGCAACTTCGGCTAACGGTACGCAAACTACGGCCCCGAAGTGATCTCACATTCCGTGGATGTTTTATCCATGTTGTTTTTCCAGCCCAGAGGGAACATAAAGATTCAAAATAACAGAATTGGGATGATAAGGGGACTTTGACTCAGGTCGAACTGTGTTTTCCAGTTCCCTCTCCACTGCGTTGCAATAAACAGTCCGCTATCGGCTGCGGTTGAGGGGCTGGGAATTCTCAAATGGAAATGCTTTGCTGCTTTTCAATAAAACGTCTGCTACCTAAAGCTCTGTATCTATACAGACTTTTTAATAAGTGAGTTTTGAGATAAAGCTCAAACTTGTTTTGGTTACAAATCCAGAATTTAAATGTGGTTAAGTGCGACTTAAATCTCTTAGGCGAAGTGTATGAAACAAGACACGACCAACTCGCTTCTTGCATTTTTGTTGGGTGTGTTAAAACATAACAACACCAAGGTCACAAACACAAAATGTTGTAAAGTTCTATGTACATTGACACTTTTTAAATTGACGTGAAACATTACGTTTACTGCTTAATTATAAAAGTTTGTGATAAAAACCGCACGGACGACTCTTTCGACACTTGTTTTCTCAAAGCAAATACATGGTGCTAAAATACAGGGACTTTCCCTTTGCAATGAAGCAAAGCCCAGTACCAGGTACCAGATCATACCGCCGTACCCTGTTCCCTGTCTATGATGAAATACTGTGATGTCAGAATTGCTGGAGATAAATCCAAACTATGTGTTTGGTTGAGCACCTGGCAGGGTAACGGATAGTCCAACAGACAGGCTTTTAATAACTTATGGCAGCTTTTTTTAGTCTGACCTGATATGATTAACTGATACCCCGGTGGTGCGGGTAACCCCTTGTTTTTTCGTTCGCATGCGACACATTCATTCGTTGTTACCCGGGATGCCTTTGTCAAAAGCCGGTCCATTTTTCATCCTCCACATTCTCTCCATCCGACTGTGATTGCTGGTTAATAATACAAAGAGCTTGTGCTTGTAGTTAGGGAAAATACTGTCCGTGCATATTTTCATAAATGCTGTTGTGTTGTATCCCAGCAGTGATAATTTATATCAAATGGCGTCACAGTTGGAGTGCATGGGGTGGAACCCTGTCAACAGTCTGGCGTCCACCATTAAGAGGTAGGTCGACGTGACCCTCTCCTGTCATCTAGAAATTCTTCAGTATTTTGAATTGCACATATCTGTCTCAGCCAGGATCCATGAGGACAGTTAATCAGCTTTAGTTGAGACACATCTGGGTTAGAACTCACTTTACAGGACTTATTTAACTATTTCAAGGGTTGTTGAATAACATGCGCCAAACTTTCCCCAAACGTACACTATTGGTTCAGCCAAAGTTGCTTTTTCGGTCCTTACAAAAGCAGTACTGTGAACACAATCTCCTTCCGAATCGTAACTATTTAATAAGGTGGCGAATTCTTATAATTCGTACATTTTGTACATTTCAGTACGATTTGCTTGTTTTCATTTCAGTGAAGCTTCAGTTTGGCTTTTTTCTACCGATCGTACATTATTGCATGACTCACGTCGCACAAATCCGTCCGAATTAGCCATCTTGTAAAATAGTTATGAATTCCCATGCACTCTCAAACAGTTTAGCAAAGTACAATCAGTCATTTCAATTTACTATTTTACGTTTTGTCAATGTCTCAACGTTACTTCAACTCATCAAAAAGCCATTTTATAACTTCCATCAATTCAACCACTTGTCAAAACTCACAATAGTTAAAATCACCGAAGTTGAAATGACAGCCTATTTGCGAGAAATGTTTTACCAAACCAACGAATTGTGCACGTAATGGCTTGTTCTGGGTTTGACAAAGTACTTAACATAGAAAAACAACACTTTACACTTTAAAGACGGTTTTACTAAAAATCGCAATTGGACTAGTTTATAGGTTCACAATAACCTCTCCTAACCTAAAAATAACTTCCCCACGACGTAAAACTCATCTGTTTGTGCCACAGTGTGCACATGCAGAATCTGCCTCTGTTTTGTCTGGCTAGAGAATGATATCCTGCCATATATTTGCCAGTGGCACCTCAGCCTTGACCATGCCGAGCGCGGGCCCGTCTGGAGGAAGCGAGCTGTGCAGGGGGAGGTGGAAGTGTATCAGTGCACAATGGGACGGTTTCTACTCCCTCTGGGACCTGAGCGAGAATCCACAGTCACGTTCGGCCAGGCGGGGAGAAGGCTGTGACCTCTCCGCAGCCTCCCGTAGAGAGCCTGTGGAGCGCTGGGTGACGGAATGATTCATGCGCTGATAAATAAGAAAGACAGGGCAGTTTGGTCTTAACTCAGTCATTCCTATACATCCAACTATCTATAATTCAGCATTTTGCATACCTCCAAATCCCTCGTCTGTTGCGAGACCAGGGTAGCTCTTCAGCCGGGCTCGGGTGAATAAATGAACTGTGAGATGATTTAATGCAGGATGCTGTTTCGGACTGTCTTTTTCGCCTGGCTGGTCTTACGTACAGACAAAGAGAACTTTATACCTCATGAACTGTTGCACCGCATGCACTAAATTCACCAGCAGTGTGTTTCGCTTCAAGCACATCTCCGTTATAACCTCTCGGTAACAAACAAACAAAAACAACGTTATCTATGCCACGGTTAAGTTTGTGTGGTCCAAAAGAAATACGGTGTCGAATTGTCCTGGCAGATACATAGATGTGTGTATTTACAGCGTCAAGAAAAGAGACACATACCTCTGAGGGTTAAGCAGAAGTTCAAGAGTGAGCAAGACCATACATTCCCCATTCATCTCTTTGACTGGCCCTAGCTCAGAGTTTTTTGGGTAAAAATATTGCACCTCGGAACAGGGAGCAATTTGCCCCAACGTCAGCGTGACTTACAAAGAGATGACTCTTGGTGTTTTATGGCTGGCTATGCCCTCGGTGTCATCTAAAGCTTGTGAAATAATGCATGCAGAGATTTAGGAAGGACTACATGTGTTGTGGGACATAACGGGAGAAGTTATGAGGTAGCACTCCGTTTTATGAACAGTTGTTGTGCCGTAGTGCAGATGTTGATGTTTTCAATACTTAATATACACTTTAATTCATATTTTATATCAATCTAATTAACAAATGCAAAAAATGTCAATTCAGATATTGCAGACCTATGCTACTTACGTCGCTGTCAGAATTTGGACATTCCAAAACCTCGGATGTCCAAATTTGCTGATTTTCATGAAACACTGTGCTTTTTATTATTGACAAGCACTTTTTAATACATTTGTGTTGATTAGATATTTGCAAAACCCAGTGATGAACATAAAGGTTGACTAATAATAATGATTTATAACAAGAAATAAAAATCACGAAATATGGAGATGGTGCTTTTTATTTATTGTTTTTGAGGAGCAACAAAAACAAAAAGCACAATAAATCCAATAAACACCTGCACAAAACAACTAAACATCTGTAAAATGATTTTTTTACATATTTAATAAAATTATCTTTCTAGGTTAGTGATCTCTATTATGGTGTCCATGTAAAGTCTGCAAATTACCCGCCAAACACATTCTCAATTTCAATATTTAATTTATTTTTTCAATAATACTTTCATTAAATAAAAAATACTCCTGACATTTTATATAACATTAACACTTGAATTAATATAATAATTTAGAAGTTTTTGTACAGCAAAATATATATAAATTCGATCCAACCAATAATTAAAATAATTATTTTATTCTCTCAGTTCGAGACCCCTGTTCTAGAGAGTGTATATTTGATTTAATTTGTATTGAAATATGTTTTAATTGAAGTACTAAAAGGTACTACAAATATACTTCAAATAAAACTAAAACCACTGTTACTATGGTAACCAAAAATATTAAAAAAATATGTTAATCAGGGATTTGTTACAATATCCATTGTTTAATTGTGGTGCTGTAGTAAAAGTGATCACAAAAGTAGTAATCAATCTTATAAAAACCGTGGTTACTACACTTTTACAAAACCGAGGTTAATTTTCATAAGGGACATACTTATATAATATAAATAAGACCAAATAAATACACACTGTTTATTCTCTGAAAACAACTGTTGTAATCACATGCAATGCCATTTAAAGTATGTAATTTATAGTATTTATAAATATTCAAATGTAGATTAAAGCAAAAATCCTGATCATTTTTGTTTTGGGATAACATAGGAATTTTAATAAGTGTTCCCTGCTTTTACACTATCCATAATCTAATAATCTCAAACTACAAATCATTTTTACAAGCTACCATTTTACAGCCAATTACTGTACAATAACAAACACATTTTCTCTCTTTGAACACCGACAGCCATGCAGCGGGTTATGAAAGTGACCCCAGCACGCCCATGGTCTACAGCTGCAGCACACAGTACCGCATACACACCCATGGCGTCTTCAGAGGCATTCAGGTCAGTATCTCCACGCTCACAGCCCATTGGAGTTCACTCTCAGGACATTGTGAGTGAGACACAGAACTGCTCTGTGCTCTCGATTTGCGGGCCAAGGTCAGGCAGCGGCATACACACACACTAACAAACACGTTTACACGGCTCTCAATCAAAATTATAGTTGAAAAATAATCAACCAAAAAAGATGAAGAAACTCTTTCAGAGTGCTGCAACGCCTTAAATAACAAAGGAAAGAGAGACGGATGAGATTTGAAAATAAGCCGCCGAAGAAAAGATTGTGACGCAACGTCAAGGCTATGCGAGAGGAAGCAGGCGCCTGCCAGGAGAGTTGACACATTTGAAAGGCATTTCAGGATGAATAGGGAAGAGGAATCACTTAAAAAGTCCATTAGCCATAAAGCTGCAGTTTCCAGTTGCCTGCTGCTCGTGAATATAAATCATTAGTTCTTAATTAATGTCTGTCAGCGGCTTAAAACAGTTAAAGAAGACATACTCCAGAACTGCTCTCTTTCACAGTGACATGCCTTTCTTCACTTCTGTGTTTACTCTCTCTCTCTCTTTCTGTCTTTGAGCGAGTTGAATTAGATTTTAAACTTGAGACTTATAGATAGATTCCGACATCATTTTTTCACCCTCATGTCATTCAAAACCTGTGTGACTTTCTTCTTTGGAGCACATAAGACGATTTTTTGAGAAATGTCTCACTGGTTTTGTGTCCATACAATGTAAGTCAATGGGGTGCAATGATGTTTGGTTACCATTCTTTATGGTATCTTTAATATCTATATTTCTGCAGAAGAAAATCATACAGGTTTGGAATGACACGATAATTTGATTTAATAATCATTTAAACAGAACGGTTCAGTTAAACACAGCCCGTCGCTGAACTTGACCGCTGCATACAAATCACACGCAGCATGTTTCCACGCCGAGGTGTATTGCTTTGCCTGCTGTGTTATCATCCCCACGGGGTCAATATATAAATCTGGCGCTACAGCGGTAGAACAGTTTAGTAATTTACTTATCAATAGCATTTAACACACATTCATTACAGTGCCAGCGTACGGAAACGGCATTATGCTAAGCGCTAGTTAATTAAGAGCAGATGGGCTCTGGCGGTGGGCAAATGAGGGAGATGGGAGGATAGGGGGGAGTGAGGCAGTGAAATAGGGTCTGTCTAACGTCCGTGACTAACTGTTCACAGTTAGAGCTCATACCAGTAGCGTGGTTAAATCTCGATGATCATTTCACAGCTAATTCTGCCGTAATGAAACGATTGGCCAAGCTAATTATTAGCGGTTTTGACAGCCAAGAGCTGCTCTGCCATTGCATGGGCAATAGGCTTGAAATAATTTTTTTGGAGGATCTATTGACAGAAATGCAATATAATATACATCTTTAGAGAACCGTAGATGAGGAAGTGTTATTATTGTCTAAGATTGAGCTATTACTATCTAAGTACACCGCGGGTCCCTTTGCATGGAATTCGCCATGTTGTTTCTTCGGTAGCCCTAAACGGACAACTGCTCTACAGAGTGCGTTTCGTAAATATGTTATCTCCTTCTTCAAAGAAGCAAAGACGTGACAACATCTTAGTCCTGTGAAAGCCTCCATAGTAGTTCGAAAGAGAGGGGTGAGCAGAGGACTAAACCATTGGTTGCAGTTCGCAACCTCACCCCTTGATGTCGCAAAATTTCATACACTGGACCATTTAAGATTAAAATATGCATTTGTTGACTTTCTGACAGGATGTGAGGAGGGTACCGGGCATTACCCCAGCGTTAGTGCGCTCATCCGAGACGAACGAAAAGAGGCCGTTCATGTGCGCCTACCCAGGGTGCAACAAAAGATACTTTAAACTTTCTCACTTACAGATGCACAGTCGTAAACACACAGGTGAGCGTCTTTTTCAGATGAAAACAATAATGCATGACTGCCGTGATCCGTCAGCATGTGATAAAATGTGTTTGTTGATCTCTTAGGGGAGAAACCCTATCAGTGTGACTTCACAGACTGCGGTCGTAGATTTTCCAGATCGGACCAGCTGAAAAGGCACCAGAGAAGACACACAGGTTTGGCCTCTATGTGCTTTTTTCTTGGTCTCCCTTCCTGCATCTTCTGTTTTTCTTTATTGTTTTTCTATATAGTAGCACACGGAGTTATTTGAGTGATTTAGGTGTTTTTAGTTAAACTCTGTCCCCAAATTGCAAAGACAATTGATTTAGCGTTGAATCGATTATATGCTCAATGTGATTCAACTTTAAATCTAAATATCTTTGCTTTCTGAGTATACAAGTCCCCTTAAAACTAAAATAGAAAGAAACTAGTGATGCAAATCTCTTTCAGATAGGTCTGTTAAGACACCCTATTAGTCAACCACAATCCCACAAACAGTGAAAAAATATAGAGCGATAGAAAAAGTGTGATAGCATTACACATCTACCTTGAACATTCATTTGGGTAAATGTTTACATTTTCACTTGCATCCAAGTGTCTGAAAGTGTTGAATGCTCTTTAAGTTGTATGATTCAGGATGTTTGTCAATGTATTGCTATCTCACTTTGAACATACATAGTCTCACATACTTAAGACAGTACTTTCTCCTGACACCTTTTAGTACGGCCTCTCCTCCGGCCCCTATTGTAGACTGTACCCTTTTTCTCCTTGTGTGTGCGTGTGTAGGGGTTAAGCCCTTCCAGTGTGACACCTGTCAGAGAAAGTTCTCACGGTCAGACCACCTTAAGACCCACACCCGGACACATACAGGTAAAACAAGTGCGTATACCTTTTCATTTTCTCATAATTTCTCTTTGATGATGAATTTTTTAACCCTACAAGTAATTTATGCCAAAATTCATTATCGCTGTTTGGTCGTACACTGTGTTCTAATGTTTTTATCTCTCTTTCACGTTCCAGGCGAGAAACCCTTTAACTGCAGATGGCCAAATTGTCAGAAGAAATTCGCCAGGTCCGATGAGCTTGTGAGGCACCACAACATGCATCAGAGGAATCTGACGAAGTTGCAACTCTCTATTTGAGTCAAAGTTTAGTCTTAGCAGTAGTGCTGATCTGAGACCTGTCCCTCTCACCCAAAACATAAACTTGACGCTTTATGCGTAAGAAAAAACATGATCTGTTTTTAGATCGGAAGCAACTGATCACCTGTAACAACACATTTGCTTTTGACTAAATTTTTATTATGATTTATCTTGCCATCAGTAGGTGATAAATGATTTGTAGTTTAAAATATCTGAAGGTACAACTCTAACTCAATTTAAAGCGCCCAAATTTAGATAAACAAATATTTATTTTTATTTTAACCTAAAATAATCATACAACTTTATTACGAACAATATTCATATTTTTTTATCATGATCTTTTTTTCGCATTTATTTTGATTTTACATTTAGAGTCCACTTGAAAAGAAATGGAGGGAAATACTTGGCCATGATGCCTCTGTCTAGCATTTGATGCATTCCTCAACACTGACACAGCTCATGTGGATGACATGAATTCAATTCCTGCTGGCGTCATTTCCTTACCTCTCTCTGCTATGTGGCAAAAGGTTAAATATTGAAAAATAAATAGTAGGTCTTTGTGTTTGTTTTGGATCTCTTGCTGCTGATCTGATCTGTTTTTCTTTGCAATGGTGAAGGTTATGGTTTGGTTAGGGGAAACTGGCACTAGAGTAGCACTTAGAAACAATGTTTTCATGAGAATCCTAATAACAAGAGGCATTGTGTCTGTATGCGCAGCGCCCCCTAGAGGCGTATCGCATCTAACTCCAAAACATTTCAAATAAAACAGTCTGTTTCTAATAAGGGAACCCTTTCCTGTTTTTCTGGGATGCTGAGACTAAGATGTGAAAATGTACTTAACAATTTATTTAGTTCTCAGCAGTTTTCAGACTAATTTATTATGTTTGTTGTAAATTAAAATGTTACTTCTTTCTCCTTGTTCAACTTTATCCAGCATCTTCTGCAACATTGTATCTGAAGTTCAATTGTTCCACTGTTGTGCTTGTTTTTATTGTTAAAAATCCACTCTTAGACCTTACCAGATAATTTATGAGTAGGTCACACTGGTTATGTGGCTGAGCGGTTGTGGCCGAGCTGTAAATATTAGTTTCAATCCTCAGCAAACACCAAAAAATAAAAACAACATTTTGTTCATGGGAAATGTGACTCACGTAGCCTATATAACGGATAGAATGTGAAAAGCATTTAGATGGAAAGTTTTGTTGTTGTTGGTTTTTAACATACTTTGTTTGTCTTATATCATCTATTGTTGATGTTTTTTTTAAATAAAACATTCGGGATTAACTTCATGAAAAGCTCTCCTCTAAATTGAACTTGAACCACAAGGTTAGGTTTCCAACGTGAAGAGAAAATATATAAAATGATCTCTTGATCATTTTTTATCACGCTCTGAAAATGTACAATGGATTACTTAAGTATTTTTTTAATATCATTTACTGTAAAATTAACTTAAATAAAAAAACGGACTCTTAAAGTAGGCTACAAGACATGCCAAAATTTTCTTTGTGAAACTCCTCACGTCATAAAAAATAAGATTTGTTTGATTCAACAAAAGGCTCCTCTTAAATAAACGAACTCTTCATTAAAACACTCATAAAAATATACATCATTTAATCTTTATCTGGTCATAATGTCTGGCTATTTCAATCTGAAACAATTTGCTTTGTGTAAATCAGAGCATCTCCACCCTATTACTCATGTTGAAAAGTCCCTCTGTATCTCACAGAGATGGTGCTTAATCTCTGTCCTAGATTTGGTTCGAGTGTCCTTTGAAGGCAAGGTGGCTGCTTTGTGTAACTTCAGCACAGTCCACTTCCAATAGACCCGAGGCCCGGAGAGCGTTTATACTTGCCACTTAAATTGAAAGAATCATTGGTCTTGGCTCAGTGGGAAAGCGGGAATCTTCAAAGCCAGCAGTCGGATGAAACTAGCATTACAACAGCTTGGAATGACCAACGACTAGCAGTCTGGTGTTTGATGGCTGTTGGCCTACAGAAGGGGACATAATGAATCTAGGGACTAAAATATTATAGACAAACCCAAATTCCTCAATTTCTCATTCCCTCTGCACTTTCTCTGCTCTTCTGCTCTTTCTTATATTTCTTCTGATTACTGTAAAAAAAGTATAATCAGCAATCTGTTCTTTTGGCTCTGATACCAGAAGATGAAAGTAACTCATTCTCATTGAACTTTCTAGTCTGTGATCCTTCCAAAGGCTGATAAAAACTTGAGAGTTAATTTGATAAAACATGATTGAGAGGTTAAAGAATGTCTCCAAGAGAAAGTGTTGGTTGATGCAGCAGTCTTACATTTTTGCCGCATCACTTTCTCAGAGTATAAAAAAAGCTTTAGAAAACTTTCTTTTTTTATTAACACTAAAAAAATTAAAACACATAAAATAAATACATGCACAAAGAAATAAATATACATTATTAATAATAATAATAATGCAACTAATAAAAATCTCGTATTGTTATTATTGATTACATCAATTAATTACTTAATTAATTTTATTTAAATTATTTAAATTAATTTAAAAAAAAAAACTTTTTCTTCTTTGAATTATTATTGTTAGAAATATTACGGTCACCTAAAATTATCTTAATATTGTAATTTGTTTTATTTTTAAAAAGTTTGTTGTAATCTGATTATTGTTAACCAAGTTTTTTTTAACTGTACAATAATGTTTGCACTACCTTTAAAAATAGTATCATCATTTTTATTTCTATATTTACTATTATTTTAAAGTAAATAAAGATCAAATTTGCCCTGTCTGTCACCCTAATCTGCAAATATGACCTATAAAAATCAACATATTTTAAATCTAATTATCGTTTTTTCCACATTCTTCTGCATAACAACTGTTAAGGCCCAGGCAGAGCCTCCCAAAAGAGAAGAGCTTTAAACTACAGGGTGATTCTCCACTGATAAACAGCCCAAGATGATCTCTTGACCAGGCCAGCTGGCCGTGCCGTGATGCCTTTATGACCCTGGAGGTGGTCGATCAGTGAGCCCGTTCATTCGGAGGATAAGATAAGAGAAAGCGAGAGTGATGAATTATGGGTAGGAACAGAGGATGGACTGTGAGGTGAGATGAGCGAGCTGCTTCTCTGACCTTCTGCTGCAGATGTGGGGTTTTATCAGGAGCTTCGCTTAAGGAGGCGGGCGGCCATTATAAGATTTGATGCAGCTTGCTGTGGCGTAAATCAAACTATTGTTTGTAATTTCAGAAAAATGCCAATTTACTTAGTCTCCGTTCCAAACAACAAGTGAGTAAACTTGATACAATAAACGAAAACATAACTAAGAAATCCAAAGTTTGAAAAGAGATTTTCAAAGAAGGTTGTAGTGTGTGTTTGGGAAATCCCCCATCTGAACCAGGTCTCTGGAGTAATGTTGTAATGGCATTGGCAATACTCTTAATGTTGAGGTCCTGGTACGGCTCTCCACACTGTTACTATGAGACTGCATTCCACCCTCTCTATCTCTCTTACACAAAGACACTCTAGTTCTACGTTGTGCAATAGCTCTCCGCTATGCTGGCAATGTCATCAGCTATACCTCTGCACTTCCTCAAATCATGCAGTAATGAGGGTGAGATATGCTTCTTCCTGGGCGGGTTTGTGTACAGTGTGTGTGCAAATCTGGTTTCGCGACATACAATAAAGTATATTAGTGTCCGTAATGTGATCACAGATTTGAGAAATATTGATCAACTGGAAATTCATAAATTTGAAACCTCAAAAACATTGTGACTTTCTTTCTTCTACACATCACAAAAGAAGATATTTTGAAGAACGTAACTTGGTCATCAAACAACACTGACCCCCATTGACTTTCATTGTATGGACACAAAACCATTTCTTTGTGTTTCACAGAAGATTAAGTCACATGCAGGTTTTGAACAACATGAGGGTAAAAATGATGACGGAAATCATTTTTTTGGTGAACTTCCCAACAATTTTTCGTCCAGAACTTGAAATGTTAAGCTCAGGCTCAGACTCTCTAAACCAAAGAAACTATAAAATAAGTGAGGCAATTGTTCATTCAAAATTTTTTTATACAATTCAACCAAAAAGGGTTTCACAGCCATCGTTTTTTTGTTCCACAGAAAATGTCATGTGAAAAATGCAAAGTCAAACTATCCCTTAAGCTTAAATAATGACTTTCGTCTCCTAGAGACATTAGTAAAATCTTATATATTTTAGACTAGTTTAAAAAAACATTTCTTACAGTGTGTAAAGCCTATACAATACAGTATTTGGCACATAAAAAATGTGGACTAACTTTAACCGCTTGTTGAGAATTGAACTTTTGTTCCAACCTTTATTACAAGGTTGTAATTAAAGCTCAACTGCCTCTCAAACTGATTGGCATAAGAAAGCAAACAGACTCTGGATGAGAAACAATCTTACAGAAGTTGTTACTCCAGATGTATAGCCCTAAAGGCCAGAAGGTTAGCCCAGGCAGATCTCCTCACCACTGGCCTCGACTGACGCTTATCTCCAGAACACAGTGTCCGGAAAAGCCTTCTGTCCACACGTGCAAGTGCAACAGCTCTTTAAATGTCATCCCCACAACGCTATAATTCACTCCTGGATGTAAAAGTGGGCAATGAAGACACCCGCTTTGATTTAAACCACTTTTAAAAAGTTGGGAAAAAGGAGATGTTTGTGCATGAATGGCTGGTCTATCTCAATGCCAGATCGGCATGTTTTAAAGAAACTAGTCACTGAAGAGGAATCTTTAAATTGGAGTTTTTATCGGTGAAGTGCTTCAGAGAAACGTCTTTAAAACAGTTTGCTTGATGTCTTTTTTTTTCACGTGAAAGATGAATGGAAATTATATGGTTTTATCGGACGCACTCGCCTGACCCTAAGTTAACTTCCGGTCTGTGTTTGTTTATCAGTCTAGCATGGCTAACATAATATACTTGAATCTATTTATTTTAATATTATTTTAAATAAATACTTTATTGTATGATATTTGTATTAAATAAACAATTTGTTGCATTGTATTATATGTATATAAACAATAACTTCCCGTCTGTGTTTGTTTATCAGTCTGGCATGGCTAACATAATATATTTGAATCTATTTATTTTAATATTATTTTAAATAAACACTTTATTGCATAACATTTGTATTAAATAAACAATTTGTTGCATTGTATTATATGTAAATAAACAATAACTTCCCGTCTGTGTTTGTTTATCAGTCTGGCATGGCTAACATAATATATTTGAATCTATTTATATTAATATTATTTTAAATAAATACTTTATTGTATAATACTTGTATTAAATAAACAATTTGTTGAATTGTATTATATGTAGATTTTATTAAATAAACAATAACTTCCGGTCTGTGTTTGTTTATCAGTCTAGCATGGCTAACATAATATATTTGAATCTATTTATTTAAATATTATTTTAAATAAACACTTTATTGCATAACATTTGTATTAAATAAACAATTTGTTGCATTGTATTATATGTAAATAAACAATAACTTCCCGTCTGTGTTTGTTTATCAGTCTAGCATGGCTAACATAATATATTTGAATCTATTTATTTTAATATTATTTTAAATAAACAATTTATTGCATAACATTTGTATTAAATAAACAATTTGTTGCATTGTATTATATGTAAATAAACAATAACTTCCCGTCTGTGTTTGTTTATCAGGCTGGCATGGCTAACATAATATATTTGAATCTATTTATATTTATATTATTTTAAATAAATACTTTATTGTATAACATTTGTATTAAATAAACAATTTGTTGAATTGTATTATATGTAAATAAACAATAACTTCCCGTCTGTGTTTGTTTATCAGTCTGGCAAGGCTAACATAATATACTTGAATCTATTTATATTAATATTATTTTAAATAAATACCTTATTGTATAATATTTGTATTAAATAAACAATTTATTGAATTGTATTATATGTAAATCTTATTAAATAAACAATAACTTTCGGTCTGTGTTTGTTTATCAGTCTGGCATGGCTAACATAATATACTTGAATCTATTTATATGAATATTATTTTAAATAAATACTTTATTGTATGATATTTGTATTAAATAAACAACTTGTTGAATTGTATTATATGTAAATAAACAATAACTTCCCTTCTGTGTTTGTTTATCAGTCTGGCATGGCTAACATAATATATTTGAATCTATTTATATGAATATTATTTTAAATAAATACCTTATTGTATGATATTTGTATTAAATAAACAACTTGTTGAATTGTATTATATGTAAATAAACAATAACTTCCCTTCTGAGTTTGTTTATCAGTCTGGCATGGCTAACATAATATATTTGAATCTATTTATATGAATATTATTTTAAATAAATACCTTATTGTATGATATTTGTATTAAATAAACAATTTGTTGAATTGTATTATATGTAAATCTTATTAAATAAACAATAACTTCCGGTCTGTGTTTGTTTATCAGTCTGGCATGGCTAACATAATATACTTGAATCTATTTATATTAATATTATTTTAAATAAATACTTTATTGTATGATATTTGTATTAAATAAACAACTTGTTGAATTGTATTATATGTAAATAAACAATAACTTCCCTTCTGAGTTTGTTTATCAGTCTGGCATGGCTAACATAATATATTTGAATCTATTTATATGAATATTATTTTAAATAAATACCTTATTGTATAATACTTGTATTAAATAAACAATTTGTTGAATTGTATTATATGTAAATCTTATTAAATAAACAATAACTTCCGGTCTGTGTTTGTCTATCAGTCTGGCAAGGCTAACATAATATACTTGAATCTATTTATATTAATATTATTTTAAATAAATACCTTATTGTATAATATTTGTATTAAATAAACAATTTGTTGAATTGTATTATATGTAAATCTTATTAAATAAACAATTAGTTGAATGGGTGTAACGGACATAAGTGGGCTAACGGTTGTTTTGTTGCTAACCCAAAATAATAGGTACTGCTAGACATACTTTGAACTTCCTGTTTTATGTCATTTACTCATTTTATTTCTTTTTTCCCGAAATAATCTACAGGGATTGTTTGCGGATGCATATCAAAAATTAAACGTGGGACACAAACGCGCGCATGCGCAGTAACGTTTGTTTGTTGTTGCTTTTTAACCGGCTACACAATTGGTAGTGAATAACAAAAAAGGCTTCTGAGGAGAAATACGTTTTGTATTCTGTACTTTTATTCAGTCATTGGCCTACCTGTCCTGGATGGTGATTAACACATAAAATCACCCACTTTTAGACAATGAATATGAAAGCATCGCAAGAGCAGCAAAGATACGAAAGGAATCGAGGGAAAATGTAAGTCACATAATTTGAAGCAAGAATTGTGAGTGAGTGGTCTGCATGCTTGAAAACTGTCTGAAATACCTTTGGGAGTTCCGTGCCCAAAGTAAATAAAGGATATTTCGCTCCTCCATACTCCCAGTAGCAGCTAAAGTTCATAATGATCTACGCTCATGTGTCACGATTCATTTGGGAAAATAACAATACTTATTTTAACAGGATAAACAGTCGTCTTATCGAGATGTTGAAACTTGCGGAAAAGGCATTTCCACGAGCGATAGCATCTTACGCAAATATGATGATTTGCGCTAAATA